>NW_021620885.1:2287491-2304156 GCF_004785775.1 Grammomys surdaster
CTCTCTCTCTCTCTCTCTCTCTCTCTCTCTCTCTCTCTCTCTCTCTCCTGTTCTTTGTTGCTATGAAGAGAATAAAAACAAGAGAAGAAGGAACAAAACAGAAGGTGTAACATTAGCATGGTCTTTGGTAAGCCGGACACAGAGCCTGTTCAGTAGTTGCTTGGCTTCTGTGAGACTCTGGCATATGAGACAGTGTGCAAAACCAGCTCTTTCAACTTCTAAGCAGCAATATGCTTCTGAATGCTCTCTAAGACCTTTCAAATGCCACATTCTGGGATTCTAAACTTTACCAGGTGGTCTGTAGGCTGACAAGAAGTAAAGGTCATATGAATAAAAGTTATTTGGGGATTCTGAAAGACATGCATATATTCGTATATATATATATATGTCTGGAAACTAATACACACATATGTTAGACTAAAAACTAGATTTAAAATAATTTTTAAAGAAATCGAACGTATGTTTCTTTTCCAGGGTCATCTGAAGACTGTGCTGGTTCTGGTATGGCTAGAGGGTTCCTGAGTATAACAGTCTCTATCCAGAAAAGCAGGGAGGTGCTGAAAGCCCTTCTTGATCCTGTCTACCAAATGGGGGAGGGCTCATCAGGGTCTCTCCTGGGACAAATGTTCCATGAATTCATGAACTTCTGAGAGCAATTGCTTTCTCCTCACATCTGTATTGTGTGTGGCCCCAGTTGAAACCCCTCCTCCCTCCATGTTTCTGTCGATGCTCAGACTCTGGTCACATCCCTCATCTTTCTATGACTGAAATCACTTCAAAGCTTTCCTCCTCCCTCTTCCCCCCCCCCTTCCCCCTTCCCCATCCCCTGCCCCTCCTCCATTTACTTTTTATGGATAATTGTAAATTACATCTGCAATTTATGTCATCTTCCAGTCATGAGTTGAGCCCATCTCATACAGTAATAGAAATATAGAACATGTATGCATGCTTTTAAAACATGACTTTACTTGGAAAGGATATTTTAGAAATTATTATTATTAGTGTGTGTGTGTATGTACATGCTGCAGTCCAAGATTGGAGATCAGAGGACAACTTGAGGAGTTTGGTTCTCTCCTTCCGCTATATGGGTCCCAAAGGAAAACAACTTAGGTTGTCAGCTTCCGTGGTAAGTACCTTTTCGTACTGAACTATTTGGTCAATCCAGAATATTCATTTTTGTTGTTGCTATTGTTTTTTTTTTCATTTTTTATTGGATATTTTATTTACAGTTCAGATGTTATCCCCTTACCCCATCCCCCACCCCTGCCCAGGAACTCCCTATCCCATCGCCCTTCCTCCTGCTTCTCTGCTGATGTGCCCCTACATACCTCCCTACTCCCACCTCCCCACCCTCGAATTCCCCACACACACGACGTCCAGCCTTCATGGGACCAAGGATCTCCTCTCCCACCTATGCCTGATAGGACCATCCTCCCTTACATATACAGCTGGAGCGATGGATCCCTCCCTAAGTGCTCCCAGGCTTGTGGTTTAGACCCTGGGAGCTCTGGTTGGTTGGTATTGTTGCTCTCCTCATGGGGCTGTAAACCCTTTCAGCTCCTACAGCTTTCACTCTTAACTCCTCCATTGGGAACCCCATGGTCAGTTCAATGGTTAGCTGTGAGCATCCGCCTCTGAATATGTTAAACTCTGGCAGACCTCTAAGGACACTAGCTGTCTATCAGGCTCCTGTCAGCATGCACTTCCAGACACCCACATCAGCATCTACCTTTGGTGACTGCACATGGCTTGGATACCCAGGTGGAATGGTCGCCAGACGGCCCCTTCTTTAGTTTATGTCCCACACTTTGTCTGCATATTTGCTCCCTTGAGTATTTTGTTACTCCTTATAAGAAGGACCAAAGTGCCCCCACTTGGTCTTCCTTGTTCATGAGCTTCATGTAGTCTGTGAGTTGAATCTTGAGTATTTCAAGCTTCTAGGCTAATATCCAATAATCAGTGAGTGAATGCCATGTGTGTTCTTTTGTGATTGGCTTACCTCACTCAGGATGATATTTTCTAGTTCCATTCATTTACCTAAGAATTTCTCGAATTCATTGTTTTTAATAGCTGAGTAATACTCCACTGTGTAAATGTACCACATTTTTTTTAATCCACTCCTCTGTTGAAGGATATCTGGGTTCTTTCCAGCTTCTGGCTATTATACATAAAGCTGCTATGAACATAGTGGAGCATATGTCCTTGTTATATGTTAGAGCATCTTCTGGGTATATGCCCAGGAGTGATATAGCTGAGTCCTCAGGTAATGCTATGTCCAATATTCTGAGGAACCACCAGACTGATTTCCAAAGTGGTTGCACCATCTTGCAGTCCCACCAACAATGGAGGAGTGTTCCTCTTTCTCCACACCCTCACCAGCATCTACTATCACCTGAGTTTTTGATCTTAGCCATTCTGACTGGTGTGAGATGGAATCTCAGGGTTGTTTTGATTTCCATTTCCCTGATAACTAAGGATGCTGAACATTTCTTTAGGTGCTTCTTGGCCCTTCAAGTTTCCTCAGTTGAGAATTCTTTGTTAAGCTCTATACCCCATTTTTAAATAGGGTTATTTGGTTGTCTGGAGTCTAATTTCTTAATTGTATAAAGAAATCATTTATTTGGTTAAATTTTAAATTACTATAATTTATAATTTTTATGGTTGTTTAATGAAACATTTTGTTTTAAAAAACACTAGTAGCAAAAGCAATGCATTTTATCATAATTGATCATTATTCAGTCAGGGGCTATTTTGGTTTTGGCTTTGAAGCATGCATAAGTTTCTACAGATACCCTTTGACAGTTCATGTGGATAGCTCAGAACACCATGAACTTTTTTTATCCTTTATTGTTTTCCGTCTTAAGTGGGTTTTATAGAGTGAAGAACAGCACACTTACCCACATGCTGCTCTGATGTGCATTTTCCTTGATGACTAGTATGGCACACCAGATAGGGAATCCTTGCGTTTTCCTACCTCAGTGAATCCTAACCAAGTTCTTTGTCTTCTTTTTGTGAATTGAGACGCCTCACAGTAACAGATGAGAAGAGTGTAATGTTGGCTTGTTCCCTTTCTCAAGACGGCCAAATTTTTTAGATTATCCGTTTTGTAAAATGGCAGTTCACATTCCACTCCGTCAACTTTGCTGTAATGGGAAGTCATGCAAGTGTTGCCTGAATCGGTCTTTTAAATTCTCAAGTCTGCCTCAGATGGCAGGATTCATGGTGGTGATTCTGTGTGCCACGTGCTCCATTTAAAATATTCTGAGTCTCTCTTTTGTAGTAGGCTCCAAAATGATGTGACTCCGAGTCTGCCTTTCTGCTGATGATACACGACTTTGCCTTGTTTCCTGAAAGAACGTATTTTCTTCCCAGAGCATTGAGCAATGGTTTCATGTCTCTGCATTTGTACCAACAAGGAGGAAGCAATTATTCACTTCTATTCCTTCTCTGTCACACTAGTTGACAAGCTAATTTTCCGTGGCCTTCAGTGGACATCCGTCTCTCGGTTATTTATAGGAAGTAATGATCATTCTTCAGGAACTCTTGTCTGTATTCCACATGTTAGCTGGTAAGAAGTTTCACTATAGAAACCACTCAGAAACTAGATTTGGGATTCTTAACATGCATTGGTGATGGGAAATATGATATGGAAAATATTAATTTTGTACTTATCAACAACAGGTCGGGGGTTTAGAGCTGTGTGTGTGTGTATGGAGGTAACGTCTATGTTAATGATGGTCCAGTTCCTACAGGTACACACTTGTCACCAACAACACATCAGGGATACTGACTAGAACCTGAGTCCTCTGGAAGAGTAGCCATTGCTCCTAACAACTGAGCCAGCTCTTCAGCACCACAGCATTTTCTTAAAGGGTTCTTGGCATTAAACAGGTTTTTCTCTTTGTAGACCTTGAGGATCATTTGTCACTTCCTCTTGTCTTCAAATAGAAATCTTCTCTTCCTTACAGATAGGTACATAAGGATACATAGTTGCTACTAACAGGAGGAAAGGAGGGGGTTACCATGTTACATTTTCCTTTATTGCCTGTCATGGATTAAATTGTCTACACTACACCTTTGTATATTTCAGAATGTGGCTGCCTCTAAAGAGGTCATTAAAGTGAGTTTATTTGGGTGCACCTAATCCAATATGACTGGTGTCCATAAAAGAAAAGGGTAGGTCACCGATGAGGAAGAAGATGAATATCTACATGACAACCAGACTCTGCAGAGTGAAAATGACCCTGCCATCTCAATGGTGGATATCCATGACTGTAAGGAAATGTGTTTGTGGTTTTGTGGTTGGTTATAGCAGCTCTATTTAACTGACCAATGGCCTCTTCTTAATAGAAAAGCTTTCAATTTAACACTTAAAAAAACATTTATTTATTCTTATGTGTATGAGTGTTTTCCCCACAGGAGAAACAGAAGAAGGTGGTAGTTTCTCCTAAGACTAGAGTTACAACTGTAAGTAGCTATGAGGTGCTGGGAACTGAATCCAGGTCCTCTGTAAGAGAAGTCAGTGCTCTTAACCACAGAGCCATCTCTCCACCCACTAATACATCAAGCTAAAGAACAAGTTCCCTTCAAAGCCCATGCATGTTGGGATGAGACATCCCTACTCCCCCAACAATGCAAGATATACCTTTAAAATTTAGAGAACTGGTAATATCTACTTCTTCATTTCCATCCTCCTTCTACATAAGTCCCCTGGCAACCACTTGGTGACCGTTCAGTCCTATTATAGGCTTAAATCTTGTTACTCTAATTCTTCTTGATATGGTATGGGCAAACACATTATGGTTTTCTTGAATGCAAAGCACATCCTTAAGAAGAACTTGGAGTTATCTCATGAATGAATCTTGGTTTATTTAAAATGTTCAACCCACATGTACAGCTAAAAGACAGGCAACCAGGAAGATGAGGTGCCTGGGATTCTTTCAGGTGGAAGATGTGCAATGAAATGTGCAGACACCAGAGGCAGGTCTGGAAAGAAGCCAGGGGAAGGGGGTCTTCCTCTTTTGAAGACATTTTGAAAAAATTTAAAGAAAAGGAGCAGAAGTAGGGAGGTTTAAAAAACACACAAGTAACTTAGATGTTATAGCAGATATTAGACTTGGTGCTCCATATTTACAGTTCTCTCCCTAGAGTGCCATCCCCCAGGAGTTTACGTGGAGTTCTGTTTAAATATAGCCTTTTCTATCACAATACCTTTGTAATGTGGCTGTCACAACTGAGCAGGGTAAAGACAATGTGTCTCTGCTGCTGCCCTGACTATAGCCGTAGACTTGGGTAGTGGATCCTAGTTCAAAACACATATGGCTGCCAGTGCAAGCAGGACATGAGGCTGTCTCACCTAGCTCTGTCTCACACAGCCCCTATTCACCCAAGTAGCTATCTTGCTTTCAAATCTGTTCAAATATCCAACAGTTTGAGCATGTGATAAATGCAAGTTGAACATTTAGGTGTCCACAGCTTTCTTTGTCATAAACACAGGGGGTGGAGCCAACTTAAGAGCAGGAGTAGCTGAGGAAAAGGATTATTAATGTGTGATCACACAACAGTGGGTAGATGCAAGTCCTCCCTCATCCTTGTCTTTGTTTGTTGCTTCCTTTTATCCAGACCCTCTTCCTTTCTCTGTAACCTGTTTTGCATTCTGCTGGCACATCTGAATCCTCCCCCTCAAAGGAAGAAAGCTAAATTGTTTTTAAATAAAAGTGTCATTTGACTTTCTCAAAATGGGAAATTCAATCATACAAATGACCGTACAAATGAGTGTGGAGGCTGGTTCTCCATTTCCAACATGATGTCACCCAGAATGAGATGTTCAACGGCAGCTGTTCAGCATTATCAAGAGGCTGGGAGCCCAGTTACAGCAGAGGATACCTAGAACTGCTCCCCTCAACAAATCACTCCAGGCTCCAAGTCTTAATTGTCAACAGCAACCAAGAGATCTGACAGATTCAGGAAGTCTAATGTACCACATTCAACACAGCATAGAAATAGAGTGGGAACAGACACCTGTCATGTGGATGGGGACGAAGGAGAGGCTCTCCAAACACCAGCTTCTCTGTGTGCTTAACACACAGAGCAGCTGAGAGCTCCAGGAGCAGCAAGGGCTGCACAGCTCAGGGTCAAGCCAGCTAAGTGTGTCTTTTCCCTCTCGCCAGAAGCCTCTCACCCTGGAATTCCTGGTCTTTGGTTAATGCTGGCTGCTGAGGTAAATTCAGAACGTGTTCCTGAGACTAACTCATTTTGGTTGATACAGTTCAAGCACGATTTTTTAGTCTGTGAACTATTCACCCCATCCAGCCACAGGATTGGAGGGGAAAGTGTTCGTTAGTCAAGACACCTGGCACATAGTAGGAACGTTCCTAGAAGTCTTTCTAGAATGCTCAGATGGTAACTGTTATCCCCACAATAGGTGAGCTATAAACTGAACAGCAGATTCCTCATTTGTTATCCATAATGATGACAAAATGAAGGGGAATATTTACTGAGTGACCATTGGGGCCAGGCCTTAGTATAAGGGACTGTCACATATCTTGGGTAGTCCTTAGAAAACCATGTTACATGGGAATTACTTTTTCTGTTTTTAAAAGTGAGGATGTTAAGGCTGACAATATTTAAATTGCCCCAGGTTTCTATACAGACAGAATGAACTATGATTTGACTTGTCTCTTTCTATAGTATTTTTATTCCATGTTATGTTTGGGAGTGGAGGTGATGATTCCTTTGGTAAAATGCTTGTCATGAAAGCAAGAAGGCTGATCTCAGGATCCAGCACCCATGTAAAAAGTTTGGATCAGCAATGTGAAGATCTCAGTACTGGCGACATGGAGTCAGGAAGATCCCTCGGGTGAAATCTAGCCAACCAGTTTAGATGTCTTTAAGCTTCACAGTCAATAAAAAACTGTCTCAGACAACAGCAATGTGCAGTACAATTGAAGAGGGGACCAGATATTGACTTCTGGTCTCCACAGGCATAAACATGTATACACATATACGTGAATGCATGCATAAACCCTAACTATGATCCAACAAACCCTCTATACTTTTAGTCTGTAGTCTGTAGGACTATCACACCTTTCGAGATAAACCACTCCTAACTCAATAAAAGTTCTTCTTTCCTATCTCTTCTCCCATAGCCCTTCTTCCCTTTTCTCCTTTTGGAATAAAAGAATTTGTAAGAGAGGAAAATATTAACAGTAGGGAAAAAATGTGACCATACTCCTCAGAATACTGAAGTACTAGTCTGGAGGAACCCATGGAATTCTTCTCTTACTCAGAGTCACTCTTCCCCAAATTGAATACTACAGCACTCCCAAATAACAATAGACAGGAAGGCATGTATACACACATACAGAAAGAGTCCAGCATCTTTTCTGGCTGGAAAAAAAAATCACTCGTCTGGGATGCCACTGTGAGGTGAGGATTGTCCATGGGAAGCAAGTGACAGTTTCTGTGACTTGGCTCTGCTCTGCTTGCTTTTGAGGGAGGATTTGGGTTTTTCTTTGAGAAAGTCTGGAGTCTTAATAACTCAGGGACAGGACAAGACAGCTTGCACTGTGCTAGAGAAACTTAGGGAAAGGACAATGCAACCAAGGCAGGACTGAGGCCGAAAGAATGTCGTAGAAGTTGGAATGTTATAGGAGTGGAAATCTAAGAGAGAGAAGAGAGGGTGAAGCCTTGGGGCATCTGCAAAACCTGTCTTACTTAGGAACTGTTCAGTTTTTAAAGTACAGGGCAGGTGAAGTGGGTGATCCATGGTTGGCGTCACAAAAATTTCCCATGGACTGTTTAGGGTCTTCCTGCTCTTGTTGTTAGTGTACTATTTCCGGTCATCCCGCCAGGTTCCCCACAGTTCCTTTCTTTCCCTGGAGAAAAACACAGTCCTACAAGTCCTCCTGCGGATGTGTCATGCTGATGCTCTTCTGTTTTACACATTTTCTTACATCCCACTTCCTAGTATTTGTATTATTTCAAAAATCAGTCACATGCTTTTATGTTCTTTACTTAATCCTGTGGGCATCTACCTGCTGCCTTTCATACCCCATCTCCCACCCAAAAGTAAAGTCAATGGAGGCTCTTGACACATCAGCAGATGTTCCTGCAGCTCTGGAGCCCAGTGGGGACTCTGCCTTCTTACACAGACATGTACCTTCAGTGTTACACAGAGGCTCTGATACATGAAAGCTTCCCTGGAAAACAAAATAAATGCTACTCCAAGCATAGAAAAGACATTTAAGATTCAACTTTAAATTATAAAACACTGAAGTACAAAAATTGTTTGTGGGATGTTCTGTTTAATATAAAATCAATATAATTCTCAAGCCTAAAAACATCAAAACACAGTTATAATCCCACAGAGGGCTTGGGCTGTGCTGGGAACGGCAGGTGTTTCTTTGGATTCTTCATCAGCCTTTCATCAGAAGTTTGGCTCTTAGGGATGTAGATTTTGGCCAACCTATGCACATTTTGGCAAGAGGAAAAAAGTTTTCAAATAAAATTTCCCCAAAAGGAATATAGTGGAGGCAGAGAACAGTCTGCCAATCTACTGTCACCTCTGGCCACAATTCAGAGAACCAGAGAGCGTGGAGGCCTCATGTCTGCAAGCAGGTTGGTCTCAGCAAACAAACTAAAATCAGAGTTGATATTTTCTTTCACAATCCTAGACCGGGCTGTCTTAGAATATCTCAAGTCATTACAAAGCCAGTCAAGCTGTAAGCTTTCACACTGTTTAAATGTGCCTAAAAACAGGTTATCCAATGTATCGAGTCTGATTTTTTTCTTTTGGAATTATAAAGGCCCCTGAAGTTGTTTACTGCACCATCTCAGGGCCCGCTTAGTTAGCTTCTTGTTGAGCAGGGTTAAATATGGCATCTGAACATTTCGTCTATATTGTGTCTGATGTAGGCTGAAGAAATCTAACTTGGTGTTTGTTGTGTCTCATGCAGGCTGCAAATAGGAACATACAGCTGCAGCAGAGCAATCAAAGTGGGGGAGGTGGCAATTGCTCACATTCTCCCACACAGAGTATTCCCAAGGTCACGGATAAATCAGATAGGTGTCAGTTCATAAACAGCCCTCCACAACTGTATTTCATTATGAAGATGGGAAGCCACACTGTTAATGGATGTCTAAGGACTAAAATCAATTTAACTTACAGGCACTCAGCTGCTCTAACAGTTGTGAACATGTCTGAATTTTAATAAACACTGATTAGTTTTAATATTATACAAGATTTTAAATGTGGCTAGCATGAAATTCTCGATCTAATGGACAGAGAAGGCTGCTGACAAAGATTTATTCTCTTTATTCACTTGTCTGAGATTTTTCTAGGTTTGACAGCATTAGCGTTGTCTTCACAGGGATGCCGTGCCACATCTTGCCTTTTTAGAGACATTAACAATCTCATAAAGTGAAGAAGGTTGACACTCATTTGTCACTCGGAAACAGCAGCAAAATGACACAGAGCGAACTGGGAGCAGCAGCAGGAGAATGTGAATATTGAGAAGAAAGAGTAGAATGAAGACTTACAGACTGCTTCTCCAGAGCAGACCTAGGGCCAGCAGCCCAGGGCTCCAGGACAAGCAGCAGTGTCAAGATGAGGCTCAGACAGAGAAGTCACCTCTCACTGCAAGTATAAAGGACCCAGGGAAGCGAACCTATCGGAGTTGCAGACAGCTGGTTGAACAAGCTACACACATTCTCGATCCAAATTCTTTATCATTTGCCTTCATCACAAAGTGTATGAAATGAATGGGCTCAGCTGAGAGTTAAGGTCAGAAAGACACATACTGCAGGATTCAGCATCATACACGGACTCTTAAACAGTGCGACTCACGGAAACAGGGTAGACGTTGGCGAGGTCTGAAAGCTAGGGGAGCACAGGTGTTGATCAAGTGAAACAAAACTCCAGGCCTGGGTTCTATTCCCAGGGCACCCTGAGTGCCATCCCCAGAGCCCACGTGATGGAAGGAGACTCCTATGCATTAGCTTCTGATGGTCAAACCTGTGCATTACTGTGTGCTCTTGGGCGCACGCTCACAGAAACACAAATAAATAAACGCAAAGGAAGAGTTTAAATCGGATGTAGTCCTCTGTGGGGAGTGGAAGAAACCTGAGCGAGTGAAATCTGAGTCTGTTTTGGACAGGGGCACGGCTGTGTCAAGGGCCAAGAAACTCCGGAAGACCAGTGAGGCTCAGAAGGATGCAAAGCGTTCTTCCGGTCCATGTGCAGATGTTAATATTGTGCGCAAAAATGTTCACCATAGCTTTTGGCCCCTGGATATTCACTGCATGAAGACCTGAAGACACCACTCCTACTGAGACTAACCCTGCCTCCCTGGTCAGCTGTATGTAATAAACAGGATGAACTCCCAAGTGGCTGTGGTCCTCCATCCAAGAGCCCAAATCACACAAGATCCTATCCTAGGGTCTCTGTGTGCCTGGGTGTTTGTCTTTTCTTCAGCCCCTCGCTGTCCCAGTCACATCAGTCCCTGGAGCTGTGTGAGGATGGGGCATTCCACAGTTAATAGTCTCTGTCTGTTGCGTGTCCTGTCACTGTGACTGCAGAAAGACCCGTCTTACTTTCTGATAAGCTGCCTTTGCTCCTGGGTGCCTCCTTCCAGGCACAAGCTTTTCCAAGCTTGCTTTGTGTTTCTCCTGATCCGGAAATGAAACTGGTCATCTCTCCACGAGTTTTTTTGTTCTCTCCTTTTGGAGTAGGAGTGTGAGTGGGTGCTGTGTGTACTGATTGTCGCTGTGGTGTCATAATTTCTGAGCCCTCTGGTGGACCCTTTAAAATCATGAGTTCATACAGTTATCTGTTCCATTCACTATCACGTTTTCCCTCTGTTTTCAATTCCTTACTGTATTTCCCATCTCACAGTGAGAATTTTCGCTCGAGTCTTAGCTAAAACTCTGTTAGACCTCTCTTTGGGATCCGGCTGGCTTGTACAAAGACTATCAGCCTGGGAACTGGATGGACCACCCTTGTGCCAGTAAACACTCCATAGATGCCTTGAGGACGTGACACTGCAATGACAGCTTCTTGCTGCACTCAGCTGTAGCTCTAGAAGGCCACATCCCAGGAACAACTGCCTCAGAATGTCATCATCCAAGGAGAGTTCTTTCTCTGGTGGCCTAGTGGAAATCCTGTAATTAGTATAAATAGGTAGACTTTTTTGCATGGGGGATTTTGCCTTTATGCATGCAAACATAGGCCTTAATTTGCATAACAGACTTCTGTGACTGATACAAACACCCTAGCCACATCCCCCCCTTGGCTATGCAGGCAGCTTCTGTCACTTGTCAGTCCTCTGAAGACACCCTGAGCTGCTCCATTGGGGTGGCCCCTTCTGCCTACTGTCACCTTTATTTGCAAGAGTGCAAAGAAAACTCTAATTTTCCGTCACGAACATGGCAAGTGACTTTAGAGCTATTTTTTTTCCTTGAAACTAAAATCTTTTGAGCAGAGAACTCCATCCTCTCCATCATTTGTCAATGTTTGATTTGTAGAAAAGTTTAATGGGAGACATCATCGTCATGTGAGAACTGAGATCTCTGCCGTTCTTTTTCCTATCTTCCTCTTCCTTTCCGCTCCTCACTGACTAGATTCTGTGCAGACACCCTGAATGGCACAGGTGGAAGCCCCACCTTTAACAAGCACCCTTTATTTTGGGAGACAAGCAGTGAATGATCAAGTAAAGCGGTCTTTCTCACCTTACCATTTGATAGTCTTCCCTGGTAGGTGAAGGAATCTGTTCAGTTATCAGTCATGTGGACATCTTACAGCCATTTCTTTGGCTCCTCCCCTGACGCCACGTAAGTTAGGAGCAAGAACAGCATTTCTTTCCTTGCTTTTGTTGGACCAACCAAACTTTACTTGGCTCTGTATGACAACTTGTGAGACTGGAGCAATGAGGACAAAGACTGTCAAGCAGACGTCCCTTTGCAAATCAACTTTTTTATTGAAAGAACTGAGCCAACCTGCTTGCCTGTGGAAGACGGTCACCTCAGCCCCCTTGCTGACAGATGGTGGTGGCAGGTGTGTAGTTATATTAGTCACAGGCACTGTGCTGTTTGTTAGCCCTGTGGCAATTTTGGCACATTTGCCCTTTGTTTCCAGATCTATCATAAATGTATCAAATCCCTAAGTTCAAAGAATAGAGTTGAGAAAAAGTCATTTATGGTTGTGATGGAAGCCAAAACAGTGCTAGTTCCATGTGAATCTCATGCTTTGTTTCTGTATATTAATTATATTGCTCCTACAAATAAGTGGATTGAGAATCAGACTTCAGAATGTAACATAAATACAGGATCGTCTGATCTTGCAAAGATACACATCAGTCCTTCATCCTTTGGACACGCGCCCAGTAACATTTGATTCTAAAGTCATTCTTGGATGCCAGACATCTTCTATAGTCATAACAATCTCTCAACATTCCTGAAACCATGGATGTAACTCCATATAACAATTCCAGTTTGAATATGACTGAGCCTTTAAAAAGCGAAACAAGATCAGATTTGTGCCGAGGATGTCTTGGCATTCAACACACTCACCTTTAAAGAAAAGCATCGGACCTTAGACTGCGCTGGGGTGTGAATATTTTGCTGCCTTTGTGTTGCCTTTGTATTGACTTCATGTTCAAGGGCAGTGAACATGCATTTCTGTGTTGTTTTGAGGAACCAATGGCACATATACATCAAAGTCCACAGTCCTCAGAAAGTAAATATGAGTTGATTTCAAGTCTGGCACACATTTGATCCCATCCATCTGCCATTTGTCATGTGAACTATGTATCTGTTGTGGCTGTGTAGACATGATTTCACACTTAAGGATTTAGAAGTTGGTTTAGAGTCCCCTCAAATGGAGTTATACTAAAGGGACAGGTTTTTTTTTATTTTATATTGAAATTATTATTTTTTATATGAATGTTTTGCTTGTATGTATTTCTGTGTACCATATGTGTGCCTGGAGCCCATGAAATCCAGAAAAGAGCCTTGGATAGCCTAGGACTTGAGTGACAGATGATTGTGAACCAGCATGTTGGTGCTAGGAATCTGGGTCCTCTGGAAGAACAGCCAGTGCCCTTAACTATGGAACCCTCTCTCTAGCCCTCAAGAGATGTTTTTTAAATTAGTTTTGCTATTTATTTATTTATTTATTTATTTATTTATTTATTTACTTACTTACTTATTGGCCCCAAACTCACAGAGATCCACCTGCTTCTGTCACCGGAAGACTGGGATTAAAGGTGTGCACCACCACAGCCAAGTCCAAGAGATTAGAACTAAATGCACTTTGACAATATGACTAAGTTATGCTGTCTTCTTGGATAACTCATCTCTACCAGTCCCTAGATCTCTGTCCCCTTCCCAAACTTCTCACACTCCTCCTCTCCAGATCCCATAAGCCCTGGCAGCGTGCTGCTCTCCCAGTTGTTTCATGCTTTCATTAGTAAGAGTATGCATGGCCGAGAGAACCGTCTTGGCAATTATTTTAATTCTCAGTGATGACATAGAAAAATTAATAATGCCAGTTCTGAGTTTTACTCACTTGAGTATTCATCAATTTAAAGGACAGTATGTGTCTATTTCTGTTACCTATGTCAGGGAGTTAATTAAAGTTAACCTCTAAGAGGAAATATAGCCTATTTAGAGAATGATACTTCTTTAAATATTTTACTGTCAAATTGTATAAGTATGTTGCAAGTATGTCCATTTTAAAACAATACAGAGGAGCGAAAGGGAAGAAAGTGCAGAGTCATTGCTGTCACCCAGATTCCAGTCTCCATAGACAGGGCAACCATTCTGCAGGTATCTCTCAAAACCTGTATCTTTCCATCAAGGCATCTGTACATATAAAAAACTATGTCACATATTTAACCAAGTGTTGTCATTGCACTTATTCACTTAACAATGTGTCCTAGCCATGATTCCCCTTGACTCTTACAAAGCTGCTCCTTGCCATCTTTTGCAGTTAAGTACATCCTGTGTAACTGATTTGCCAGTCATTTAGTGGTGATTATTTAGTTTTTGCCAGTTTATCATCAATATCAATAATGTTTCAGAAGATCAATGTGCTCTCTCTCTCTCTCTCTTGCTCTCTCTCTCTCTCTCTGTGTGTGTGTGTGTGTGTATGTGTGTGTGTGTGCGTTAGTATAAACCTTTGTTGTTAAACGCTTGTGCCTTCATGGTTATGGCTTTTGTAATTTGCTAATATGATAGAAACTAATCTACATCCATCTTAATATGTATTGCTCTTTATGCCTAATGTGGAATCTTTTGATCTGTACTATAAGCCGTTCATAGTTTTCTTCTAGATAATGCTTTTATACATTTTAAAGTTGACATGTTTATTTGTTGTTTTCTAAGATGTCATATTCCTCTTTAAAAATTTTTTTTTTTGTTTGAAACAGGGTCTCATATAACACAGGTTGGCCTTGTCTTTCTCTGTACCCAATCTATGGCCTTGAATACCTGACCCTTCTGTCTCCTAAGTGCTTGGGTCACAGGTGTGAGCCACCTCTTTTGCCATATAATTTTTTTTCTGAGACAAGGTCTTACTGTGTAGCCCTGATTCTTCTGGAATTCACTATACAGACCAGGTTGGTCTCAAACTCACAGAGATCCTTGCCTTTGGAGGGTTGGAATTAAAGGTGTGCAAAACTATGCCTGGCTGGCCTATGATTTTTGATCTTTTGGTAATGTATTTTTCAAACATTTCTTGTCATGCTAAAGACTTACTTATTAAACATGGTTGTATTGTGTTTTTAAAGGGATTTGAGGGGGTGGTGTATGTGCACGCTCAGATCATTTGTTTTAAGTCCTAACTTTTTTTTTAAGGTCGACATCAAGATTTTTACAAATTACAGCTCAAGGTCACTGGCAGAAAAATATAATCAATGCTCACCCTGGGCTCCAATCCCTACACCACTTCCCACATCCTCAGCAAGGACAACAAAGAGCAGATTTTGAAGATCACACATCATGTTGCCCTCTGGGTTCATCTGCTGTGAACAAAGTTGACTATGGTAGGAATCCCAGATGAAATGAAGCCCTGAATGACTTCAATTCCCCATACCAAATGTCACTTTGCTGCCACAGTGAAGCCCTTTTATTACCCAGAAATGACTAAAGCACTTCAATGAGGATTACTATTCTTAAACAGACAGTAGAAATAAGCTAGTAGGTATTTCCAGAGAGTGATCGGAAGCCCTGGGAAAGAAACACGACCTCACGGAGGGTAATGACATTTCCCAAGTGAATCTTGAAGCATGTATCCCTTGAGAAGAGAGGGTACAGCATAAGCTAGAACATGCTTTGAGGGAAGCAGGATTTTAAAGAATCATATATATATGATTCTTTATACATACATACATACATACATACACACACACACATATATGTATATGTATAATGTTCTAATCAAGAGAGAAACCAGACATTCTTTTGACTATCCAACTCACAAAAATGGGTAGTTGAACTTGAATTAAATGTAATGGAAGATTGGTGTGCCATATATATACATCTACATATGCATGTATACATGATCAGAGCACAAATTCAGATCCTGAGAGAAGCATAAGAACTGCATACAGAACAAGGGAGAGCCATGCCACATACTCTTTCAGTAGAAAAACAGCAAAAGGAACCAAAAAAAAAATGTTTCAGAGGAACCCGGGGCTTGCAAACTGGGCCAGGAAAGAATATTAATTCTAATATGCAAGGCAAGCAGTCAAGGGTGAAGGACTAGAGACTGTTAATCCATACCTTTCTATGCCAGATTGAGCGCCATCCATATTGTGCCAGGAAAGGTTTAACTTCGGGCCATGAACCCAGAGGAAAATTGAGTAACACCTATAAATTCTATTTACTCCCCTTTCCAGATCATTAAAGACATTAGACTAGACCAGACCCAACACAGACCCTTGCAACAGCCCACTACACATACCCCTAGAGTTAATCATGCTGGAATGAATCACTGGCCCGTTGCTCATAATCACCCAAGCATCTTAAATATAATTATAAATAGGTTCTTACACAAGCCTGGTTTTTATTAGTGTTGCAAACAGGATCGGAAGGTCCTAGACAGAGATCCATTTTCTCCTGCATTCATTCATTACAAAGCATCTCCCTTCTTGGGAGTATTCCTGGTAGGATATGCCCTTCTCTGCAGATGAATGTTATGTTAGGCAGGCCTCCCCTGTGCCCCAGATGTTTAGAACTTTGCTTTTTCAGTAGCTGCACCTTATCCTTTTAATCTGTTGACCTAAGAACAAGCAGATTATGTTTGTAAACACACTTTGTAAAAGAAAAATGTAGTTAATTCTTTACTTACTTCTTTGCTCCTGGAGTGACTTTCAGCAGTAGCCCCTAGTTTCCACCCAGGGCAATTGGGTAAGTTTCTTTAACACCATTTAAGACCTTCCAGGCTTCGTGGTATGCTATATACATTGACATTTGGACAGCCTACAAATTTAAATTTTCTTATAATAAATTTTAAAAGGAATTAACTTTCTATTTTCTATAGACCTTATTTATTTCATAGATCTGGAAAGTGTTTTGGATCCCTTTAAAGTTATGTATCTCTGGTTTACTACTTGTATATTTTGGGACTATGTTATTTTCAATGTATCTCTGACTTACTACTTGTAT
>NW_021620885.1:2304166-2318844 GCF_004785775.1 Grammomys surdaster
TTTGGGACTATGTTATTTTCAATGTATCTCTGACTTACTACTTGTATGTTTGGGGACTATGTCATTTTCAATGTATCTCTGATTTACTACTTGTATATTTTGGGACTATGTTATTTTCAAGGTCTTTATTTCTCCATCATTTAGTAGTAAAACAAAAAGCACATGGTTGAGGATCAAGTAGTTCTCCGAGATATTTTCTTTTGATGATACAAAACATGGAAACAAACTTCATTAAATGAAACACAAAATGGTGCAGTGTGTGACTAATATCAAGACAAAAATGACATGGTCCTTAGGGAAAAGTGCTAGTGTGTGATATGAAATGTGAACTCAGGGAATTTAGTCTCAGCTCTGCAGGGCTCAGGTGACACTGTGACCTCAGGGCACTTTCCCAGGCCTCACTTCTAAATCCATGCATGCTCTTGGTTTTTGTTTTTATTAATTATTTATGTACTTTATATTCCAATTGCATCTTCTCCTTCCTTCTCTCCTCCCAGTCCCTCCCTCCTTCCTCAACTTGCTCAACTATCTGGTACATTTACATAATGAAGTATTACTCAGCCATTAAAAAAGACGACATCATGAAATTTGCAGGAAAATGGATTAAAATAGAAGACATCATCTTGAGTAAAAAAAACCCAGACCCAGAAAGACAAACATGGTATGTACTCATAAGTAGATATTAACCGTAAAAAATAACCATGTTACAAACCATAGACCCAAAGAAGCTAAGTAACAAGGGGAGCCCAAGGGGGAAAAGATTAGACATTGGGAATAGATGGACAGAAGGGACTGGGTGGGGAGGGGGTAGAGGTGAGAATTGGAACAGGAGGGATGAGATGGCAGAAAGCACAGAGAGAGAGAGTTCCGGGAAAGACAATAGGTTTGGGGGAAGGGGCAAATCTCTGGGATGAGCTAGAAACCTAGGACAATGAAAGATTCCAGGAATCTGTGAGGGTGGCCCTAGCTAAGACTCCTAGTAATGAAGGATATGGAGCCTGAACTGATCATCTTCTATAACCAGGCAAGACTTCCAGCAGAGGGATTGGGATACTAACCCAGCCACAAAAACTTACGCCCACAATTTGTCCAGGTTTCAAGATGTACAGGGGTAAAAGAGGGAGCAGAATTTGAAGGAAGGGCTAACCAATGACTGGTCCAGCTTGAGACCTATGCCATAAGGAGCCCACCCTGACACTATTAATAATACTCTGCTATATTTGCAAACAGGACCCTAGCATAACTGTCATCTGACAGGCTTCACTGAGCAACTGATGGAAACTGATGCAGAGCCCCATAGCCAAACATTAAGCAGAGCTTAGGGAATCCTGTAGAAGAGAGGGAGGAAGGATTGAAGGAGCCAGAGGAGTCAAAGATACCACAAGAAAACTTACAGAATCAACTCACCTGGGTCCATACATGCTCACAGAGACTGAACTGCCAACCAAAGAGTATGCATGGGTTGGACCTAGGCCCTCTACACATATGTAAGGGTTGTGCAACTGGGTCTTGACATGGGTTCTCTATTAATGAGGAAGAGTAGCCCTCCATTCCCACTCCATCACTTCCTACTCCAGGAAACACAGATTGAAACTCTAGGTTTAGTGCTTACAGCAATGACTAATACGTGCTTGGATTTCTATCACTGGGCATATACACTTCATTGCTCCCCAGGTGAAAGCTAAGAGTTTTGTTCCTGTCTCCATGTGTTCCTGCCACACATGCATTCCTTTTTCATCTTCCTCCTCCAGTGTGCTTGCTTATTGTAATAACAATTGCTTAATTGTTATTAGGAGACTCTGAGGGTTTATTTGATTATGATCCTGTGTAGTGATGTCTGTAGTTAACTACAGATATAGGCACATACACCATTTCTTGCATATTTAAAAAATTAAATATATGTTTTCTTATTTATTTTTAAATAATTCTTCTATAGGGCTCTAAAAATTTTAGCCCATTTTCAATTTTAATAATTTTCATTTTAACATTTTCTAATATGTCAAGTTTTATGTTATAATACAATGCCTGGTGCTATTCCAATTTTAATAACATCTTGTGTGATTTTATTTCCTTGGCATCTTTTATCACTAAAACATATTTTCTCTAACATTTTATTATAGAAAATTTTCAAACACATAAATGCTGAAAGTAGTATAGTGAATCACCATATGTATATATACTTCCTAAACTCAATAGTTGTTGCTGTTTTAGTAGTTTTGTTTACAAATATCTATTTTTGCCAAACAGCTCAGAAATCAATTGCAGATACCTGTTGTGATTTCTGTCCTAAATTCCCCATTATGTGTGAGACGATCTGCTCACGTTGCTTTGCCCAGTATTTTCCTGGACTTTAGGTGTCGTGTCATGAGAATTGTTCAACCCCACTTTGAGTCCCAGACATACCAGGGCAGTCAATCATCTACATGTATAATTCAAAATGATGGGAACATTTGTGAAACTCTCAGTGTCAGTATGATGTGTGCAATAAATTAACGTTAGTGCCACATATTCATTCTACTGTACATCTATATTGTTAAATTGGCTTTTAATTTATAAGTGTAGATAGATGTCTCTTTTCCTTAACATTAGAAACCAAAATAAATCATTTAATAAAATGTTTTTTAATATCACACATTAAATGTGTTGTTTCTTCTTGACATACCAAGACCTTCATCGTGTTCTTTGTAAGGCTTTACCGTGGAGGAGATTGAGGTTAAATGCTTGACAAGTTCACTCAGTAGGTAGACCATGAAACCCAGAGTTCAAGATAGCATGAAGCACAATTTCAATGTTTCTCATTATTAACATTTTTTAATACGAGGTCTCACTGTGTAGCTCTGTCTGGTCTGAAACTCAATATGTCAATCACATGGGCCTCAGACTTACAAAGATCTGCCTGCCTCTGCCTCTGAGTGCTGGAATAAAGACCTGCTCATGGCTTGGGCCAGTACTAAGAATTCTAGGTTTGAATTCTCAGGTCAGTTGATAATCTCTAGATCTTCCTTACAAAAGGAGTGAACTTTCCTTTTGTAAGTAGCATAAATCAAAAGCTGTAAGAGAAGCAAAGAGATCCAAATCAGGTGCCGGGTCAGTACTCCTTTGTCTACCTGTGGGAAGATGTGGTCCTGCATCCAGTAGTGCCAGTGGGAATGCAAGACATTGTTCTTACCGACCTGGACTGTTGGGCTTACCTGCATCTCCTCAAACTATTTTCCAAACCATACTAAAATTTAAACCACACTAAAAATTAAACTGATTATTTTATCCCATTACTGCTACTCCTCATTTTATCAACGACTTCCCATTTTTTTAATGGGGTCATCGGTTCAGCTTCCTGTCATACTACGCTCCCCTCTCCCACAGCAGACATCTGTGCCTCACTATTCTGTGACTGGTACTTTGCTCCTGCTTCCTCTTCTTTGTGGAATACTCCTACCTCAACTTGGCCCATTTCCCAACTCTGCTGCACTGAGTCACGAGGTCCAGCATGAGTTTGAGTGAGGACAATTTATACTTAACCCTTAGTAGTAGAAAATGTTTTAGGATAATGATGAAGAAAGATATTAATCAAACAGACACACACAAAAATTTCAACTATGTATTATAAAGGGGAGGACCAAAGACCAAAGAAAGCCCATAAGAGGGTAGGTGTCTTGAAGTAGTAATGTTTAAGCCATAAAGTGTGTTATCTAAGAGTCAACACTTAGGAGGGGTTTATACAACACAGAAGATCTTCGATAAATATTTGTTGAGTTAACAAATGAGAGTCAGAGAAGCCAGCAAAGAGAAAGAACATGAACTCACAATTTTTCCTACCCGACACACATTTAATCATGAGCAATTGTTGTAGTTAAAGTTTCTGTTGCTATGACAAAACATCATGACCAAAAAGCAAGTTGGAGAGGGGGGAACTTATTTGGCTCACACTCCACAGCTCTGCTCTGTAGGAATCAGGACAGGAGCTCAACCAGGACAGGATCCCAGGAGCAGGAGCTGATGGAGACACCATAGTTGAGAAAATTCTTTACAGCTGGATCTCATGGAGGCATTTCTTCAGTGGGGAAATTTTTTTTTTGGTCTTATGACTCTAGCTTGAGTTAAGTTTATACACAAAACCAGTCAGTACAGTAACTTGGTCAAAACTAAACATAACATGTCAATTCATGCTTTAATCTGAACAGATCTCACCACCAACAATTCTATTCACCTGGTGTGCATGTGTACATGTGTGCATACATGCAAGCATAAGGCTTGCATGATATTTATTTGCGAGGTGTAGGCATGTGTGTGCCACAAAACACCCATGGAGGTAAGATGACAACCTTTGTCTGAGTGGCCATGGGTGTCTGATCTTGCCTTTCCACATCAATTGAAGCAGAGTCTTTTCAGAGCTCTATGAGCCCTGCTAGTTGGTCCCTGGACTTCCAGAAAGTCTCTTGCCTTTGCCTGCTGTCCATCCTGTAGGAGTGTGGTAGGGTTATAAATATACAAGTCTGCAAGATGGCTCGGTTGGTCAAGATGCTTGCCGGCAAGCCTGATGACCTCAGTGTGATCTCCAGAGGCCAGAAGAGGACATCAAATCCCCTGTCAATGGGGTTATAGGTGGCTATGAGCTGTCTGACATGGTGCTGGGAGCTAAACTTGGGTCCTCTGTAAGAATAGTGTGTGCTTTTACCCACTGACTTATTAGAAGCTGAGGAAGCCCTCCATGAGTAGAGTCCTGAATGCATGTGCATTGTTAACACTAGCATGGTCATGTCAAGGACTTCAGTGTCCAAGCCCCAGAGGAGTGGCAAACTTGTTTCTAAGTGAAGTCCCTGGGGATAGCAAAGCTTTCCTTTGGGGTCTAAGTTTGAGTGACTCATCAGTGTGTAGAAGCACTAGCAACTATAGCTCCTCCTCCCAGATGTTTACAGCCTGAGAGTGCTGCCGAAAGAGACATCCATCCTCCCGCTGTGATGTATGTAATACACACGTTGAGTGTCTAGGTTGTGGTGGTAGTAGATGCCAATATGCCAGAGCATAAACACCCCACCTGACCCCAGCTCCCCTGAATGCATGTGTCTCCCATTTCCTCAGTCTCTACCCTTTCTTGCTCTCCTCATTGACTGTAGTCAATGTTCCCAGACTCAAGCCTTGGGTCCATCTCTCCAGTCCCTCTTTCTGTCGTTCCTTGAGACAGCATCACTGATCTCTGTATCATTGATCTCATACAGTCATCTCCCAACTTCAAATCTCAAGTATTCATGACTCCTGTTAGGGTAAGATAATGTCTAACTTAACTCTTATTTCCAAGAGTAAAAATTACCAAGTACTCAATTATCCAAGAGACAATTGAAAACACCTTGTCTCCTAAAATTCATCATTAGTTCTTCTCACAGGATAATTTTTAACCTTACAAAGAGAAACTAATTTTGAATCTGATAGCATGAATGAGTTTTGGGGTTGTGTGGAAGTAAAACTTTGTTAATATGCTAATTTCCTCCTTTTTTTTCTTCCCTTGACTTTCTTATCCCTAGATTTTTCATCTCAGTATTTTCCATTCACAATTAACCTTTTGTTCCACAGTTGGTGCCCTTGGCTTCTCTGGGAAGATTTGTTAGTGTGGTTTGTAATTGGATGTTCCTTCATTTTCCATGTTAGGCTGATGACTGAGGAGGGAGCTGGATCACTTTCACTGGGTGTCTGCCTTTTCATAGTGTCGGGGAATGTGCCGCTAAGAGGGTGAAGCTTACTGTTGTCATCTGTACCATCTGCCTGCGTTTTGGTACCAGAATGATTCTTTGTTACTCAGATGCCTGCATTTTCCAATTGGCTAGTTCAAAGTTGTGAACAATAGCTCTCAATTGGTGTGGGTAGTCACTGTCAGCTTGAGTAAGGTGTTCCTTTGCCATTGATAGACATGTTTCCTGTACCTTTGAAAAAGCAAAAAAAAAAAAAAAAGAAAAGAAAGAAAAGAAAGAATTTTTTTGTTTATTTGTTTTATCCTAGATGACATCTTGACGTCTTGATGTTGTCTCTCGATTGGAGTTGTAACACATAGGAGAACGTTCTCAGTGTGAGGATGTCCAGAATTATAGCTCTAGTACCATTGTGAATAATTCAGTAGCGGTTGATGCTTAAGAATACATTAAGTTCTTAATCTGTCCTAAATATCGTAGATATGGGACACTGGAAGATAGACAGAAATCTACCTTTTGTTCATTCACTATTGGACAAATTGGAGAGTGCTCTGGCAATTTTCTTATCTCATACATGGGATTCTGTAGCTGCCTACAGAGTCAGGAGAAAGCTTAGCTATTTGGTAGCCCTGGAGGAAAAACAAAACATAAGTAAGGACATAGATGGCTTGTTTGCATTCCTTTTCAAAGGGTTATCACTATTTGTGAGGCAGAGGAGCAATCATTTCTTTTGTCTCATTTAAAGCGTCTGGTGCCTCACATTCATATGCTTAAGGAGTCAGACAGTTCTTAAATGTACACTATGTAGTATTACTTGAAGCTGTGTGGTTTTTCATGCTGTAGTCATTTTTCCACGAAACCTGTCATTTTACATGCAGACAGCTTGTGAAGGAGACATGTCATAGATTAACAATAACATTGGCTTTTCACAAATCATGTCTACACTCTCATTGGGTATGAATCACCTCTTTAAAATTTATAAATATTTCAAAAGCTTTGAATATGCTTTGGCTCATATGTTGAAAACAGCTTTGGAATATTCTCTTTCCCAAAATGTCATTGATAGGAAAGTTTCCAATGCACACAGTACTCTTTAGTCCTTCTTTTGTATGCAAAACAAGTTGGAGCCTTGCTGGATCTTCTCTCTTTTAATATTGGTTGACTCATCTAATATGCACTTTAACCTAATGGTGGTCACTGCTCCTCCTCATGACCACTGCACTGACCTACTCACTATTTTTACAATAGCCACTGTCAAAGGTCTACCTCACTTTGCAGCAGCCTGTTTTACTTTTATTAAAATAGAACACATTCTAGGCTACAAGTCAAATCTTCTGAAATACCATTCCATATATGTATCTCTACATAGTAACTTGAAGTGGAACTTTTTGGTTTCTTTGGGAACTCAGTTGTATCATGTGATGTTTTTATGGAAGCTGTCTTATAAGAGGATGTTTGCTGAGCAGACATGTGAAAAGATGTTTTGCTGAGAACAGACAACATCTAGAAGCTGTCTTGTGAGAAGGCATATATAGGGTTTTGCTAGAGTGGACTCTTGAGACAGTATGTGATATTTTAAAAGAATATAAATATAGCCCTACAGACAGTAAGAAGATGATCTTGCATTGGTTCACCTTGCAACAATTTACTGGTCTTCGCTGGCAATGCTCTTGCATTGGTTTGCCTTGCAGGGCTTTGTAGGGCTTTGCCTGTTGTGACTTTGTAGAGAGAAACTGGCCAAAGAACTTCTCGTGGTATTCCAGCTGCTTTTTGGTACTTCCACTGACTCCTGCTGATTCAGCAAAGCTTTGAGAGTTCTTCTGGATTGAGTTGCTGCTACTGATTTGTGTTTGATGTTTTGGACTGGACACCTGAAATCCTGACAACATAAAGAACTACTTCTAAGCAGATCCACATCCCCCTTGTCCTGTTAACTATTTTTCTCTCCTACCTTTGGTCGGTAGGCTAGAAGGGAGATTGAAACATTTAAGAACCTCTATTAAATTATTAAAGTAGGTTTAAAAAAAATCTAAGCCTACACTAATCTTTAACCAGTGTTTATGTTTTGACAGAAACAACTTGTACTTTTCCTTCTGTAGACCTATTATCAGCCATTTCTCCCAGGAACCCTGATTCCTGTTACTAAGGAATAATATAAGAATCAGAGTCTGTCTGGCATGTGACTCATACCTAGGGGCACTTAGGAGGACAAAGCCAGAGAACTGACATAAATTCAAGTCCCACCTGACCTATACAGCTTCAGCCTGGGCTATAGAGAGGAAAACTCTCAAGAAACAAACAAATTGGTCTAAGTACTTGGTATACTGGTTATACTTGGTACATTCACTGATATTGGTATTGCATTTCTTCTTCCTGAACATATCTATAATACACGTAATGTTAATTTTTTGAGTTTTATTGATTTTTATTTTATGTGTATGAGTATTTTTACCTGCATGTATGTCTGAGTACCATGTACATGCAGGGCCTGTGAAGGCCAGAAGAAGTCATTAGACTGCCTGGAACTGGAGTTATAAACTGTTGTTATCTGCCATGTCAGTACTGGGAACTGAACCCGGGTCCTGTGGAAGAACAGTCAGTGTTCTTAACCACTGAGCCATCTCTCCAGCCCCATAAAACCATTAATTCATTTAAATGTTTCTAAAATATTCATTTCCTTAACCCCTCTAATGTCATATCTACATCTCTTTTCATTTACACTAGAAGTTTTGTTTGGGGAGGTGTGCATCTGTTTTGATGAAAACAGGGTTTTAGAGTTTCAGGACCAGTGTCACTTTTAACAGCAACAAAACAACAAACAAACAAACAAAATAATAAACAAAATTTAAGATTTCTTTGCATGTTTTTTCTTTTGTTTGTTTGTTTGTATGCATTTTGGTCACCACTTAAGAATGTATATGAAGGGTTGGATAGATGGCTCAGCATTTCTGGGCTCTGACTGGGTCCTCTTCCAAAGGACCTGAGTTTAATTTCCAGCACCCACAAAGCAGATTACAACTGTCTGCTAAGTCCAGTGCCAAGGGATCTGGTACCCTTACATAGACATACATGTAAACAAAACATCAGTGCACATAAAAACAAATAAATCTTAATATATATTTATATGTTAAAGTTTATGTACAAAAGTCACTTGAAGTAGCTCTCTGCAGCTCCCCATGTGACATACAGCTAAGCACATTTATTTCTCATTGATGCTTAGACTTACTTTATTTAAGCCTTGCTCCTTTGTGTAATATTTTTGAATACATGAAACATTCACTGAGTCCAAAAGTTCAAAATAAGCAAGGTATATTCAGAAAAAAAAAGTCTCATTTCAATGTTTAACCTGTCCCAACTAATCAGGAAATTCACAGTAAGAAATATGATTACTTTTAATTCTTTGAGTTTGAAAACATTCAGCAAATAGTGTGTAGTATGCCCTTCCTTTCTTTTACAAAGTCTAACAGTGTTCAGGTGGGTTTTGCAACATTTTGTGTTCACTAGACAAAATCGTTACAATGGATACATTGTAGTTCATTCACTCACTCCCTACTGATGTTTCCTGTTGCTTCCTGTGTCAGAGATTAACATTAAGTCTGCAGTGAGGCTGGGGGATGGTGGCGCACACCTTCAATCCCAGCACTTGGGAGGCAGAGACAGGCAGATTTCTGAGTTCAGCCTGGTCTACAGAGTGAGTTCCAGAACAGCCAGGGCTACACAGAGAAACCCTGTCTCAGAAAATAAAAAGGGGGGGGCTGCAGTGAGTACACTTATGACTTCGCTTGTTCTATTTTTGTAAAAAACACGATTTTCTCTAAAAGATAGTAGCATATATCCTACTTGTGACAGGTGACATTTCTTTAAAGTCATTTCAAATCGTCACAGATAAGGAAAAAAATGCTATTTCAGTTTTGAGTTCCTACTCAACATCTCTTGGAAGGTTCCTCTGGTTGTGGGCTGTTTGCCCTCTTCCACAGGTCTTTAAGAGTATTGCCTTTGGGTTTTGCTTCTTTTTCCATTTTCAAATCTTTACACCAAAAACAAGTGAGAATTCATCAACAATAAGAAGTATTAGTTCTTTGGGACTGGTAGCAAATTTTTTCTATAATTTTATATCTATGCTCTGACATGGGATATCCTAATGATTTTTTTTACATGTTTTTAGAAAATTTATTGAGATCTTATTCACATGTGTCTTAGCAAATGTTCTATTGCTGTGAAGAGATGCCATGACCAAGGCAACTCTTACAAGGGAAAAGGTGTAACTGGGGCTGGCTTACAGTTCAGAGGTTTAGTCCAGTATCACGGCAGGGAGCACGGTGGCATGCAGGCAGACATGGTCCTGCAGAGTAGCTGAGAGTTCTACATCAGAATCTGCAGGCAGCAGGCAAGGAAGACACTGGCCTAGGTTGAACATAAAACGCTAAAGCCCACTCCCAGTGACACACTTCCTCAGACAAAGTCACAACTACTCCAACAAACAGGGTCACACCTCCTAATCCTTGTTACCTAGCACCACTCTCTAATGATTAAGCATTCAAATCTAAGAGCCTATGAGGGGCCATTCCTATTCAAACCGGCACACCATGAAATGCACTGTATGAAGTATATAATTAGTGGGCTTTTACTATGGTCTCAGAGTCCATTTAATTACCATAGCTTATTTAAGAACATTCCACTACCCTACGTCTGACTTTTATATTCCTAGCAACCATTAGTCTACGTCCTCTTTCTACAACTGTTGATTAGTTTCAATCTGGTCTTGACTTCTTGAAGTACATGTTTGCTTCTAGTTTCTATGTTTTAAACCCTCACTTACCTGGCTGGAGTTTATCTTATAAATGACATAAAGTATGAATCTCTTTCCCCTCCCCCTAAAGGAGTAGTTGTAAGACTTACTAGAAAGTCCTTCAGTTTCCTATTGTTGCCATAATAAATTACTGCAGATTCTACTGGCTTTTTTTAAAAAACAAAACAAATTTGTTAATGTTATGATTTTAGAGGTCACATGTCCTATAGCCCCTACTCCCCAAGTTAAAATGGATGCGTTGGCAGGGTTTTGTTCCTTCTTTAGGCTTTGGGGGGGTGAGTCTTTTCCTTTTCAGCTTCTAGAGGTTGTCACATCCTTGGGTGAGTGCCTTTATCTTGCTTCTGCTCATATGTCACAGTTCTTCCTGTGTTGATCTTGTCTTCCTCTGACTAAGGACTCTGTGACTACACTGGGCACATATAAGTAACGAAGGATAATTCCTTTCTTTCATGATATTTTAAAGCAATCCCATGTGGAAAGTCCCTTTTATTGCATAAGACAGTATAGTCTCAGGCTTGGGGAGCATGATGTGGACATCATCAGAGGGACATTATTTAGCCTACCACACTGCATCCCCAGTGTTCCACACTGGTACCCACTAAGGGCCATATTTCAATATTCATTGTGTCTACTGTTTGGAGCATCTGTTCAGTCCCCTTGTTCAGGAGCCATTCCACATTGTCCTAGCAGAAAGGACATTATGATTCTGCATTCCCATGCTCCTCCCTTTAGGGTTTTCTTGGTACTGCCTACCTGTCTGTTATTTCCTATAAGTTCTAGAACCAACTCACTCCTGTTGGTATTTTGTCAGACTGGCACTGCATTTATATATTAGCTTATGGAAATTTGATTATTTTTATATTATATTTTCATCTTATCCAAGAACTGAACACGCCTTCTATTTGGTTCAGCCAATTTCCATACCTCTAGGAAGTGTTTTGCAGTTTTCTCACACAAACTTTGCTCATTTCATACAAAGTTTCTTTTTAATTATTTCACTTTTGTAAAGGGGATCTTCTCTTTACCAGCTCTTCAGCTTAGTTATTATCTGTGTATATGTAAGGCACTTCTGTAAAGTCATGGCAGTTTGTTAGGGTTTTTTGTTATTTTTATTTTCTTGTTTAGTTGTATGAATTCTGAAAGATATTTTTAAAGAATTACTTATTATTTTATGTATATGGCTATTTTCCTGCATATCTATCTGTGTACCATGTACATGCTTGATACCTGCAAAGCCCAGAAAAGAGTATTGAATTTCTTGGTACTGAAACACCGTATGGGTGCCTGGGTCCTCTGCAAGAGCAGCAAGTCATCTTAACCACTGAGCCATCACTTCAGCCCTATTATAAAACACATAAAAATATTTATATAACTGAATCTATTAGCTATCATTTTTTCTTTCCATTTATTCTATCTTATTGGCTTTTTATTTTGCCATGTGAACCTTAGGCATCATGCATGGTAGAGAAGAGATTCCCTTACACTCCAGCTATAACCCAGCCCTTTTCTTCCAGATGTTTAATCTTACAAGGCTTTTCCTCCCTCCTAGTTATAAAAAAAGTACAACTCAGTTTCCAGACATGTTAACAAAGACATCAGCCCTACATCCAGCTATGATTCCTTCTTCCTTTTACATTTTCATAGAATCTTTTTTTTTCTTGTTTTGCTATGGTAGCTATATCCCTCCTATATAATATACCTAGCAATGGAGGTACCAGGAAATGGGCTTGTTCTGGTGAACAACAATTCCTTTAGGATGTGCCCAAAGCTGACATTGAAAATCAGCCTTTGTTAAAAGCGGTGACTAACTGGGGCTCACAGGACAATTGTACACACAGACGATGCCTAGACCTCTGCCATAGTCTTTTGCCTGCAATTTCCTTTACTTTGGGTCCCAATAATTAAAAGAATGACACAGAACTGTGACACAGTAGCAAAATTTTATATGTATGAGTCCCAATTATGTTAAGTAGTAACATGATATTTTTACTAGTTATAGAACAAGAAAAGTCATTTAGCAAAATACATAGATGGCAACCACATATCAGCGGGTCTCAGCAAAGCACAGGAAATTCTTGTTATCAAGTTTCAGATGTTATGGGGCAGTATTCTTGGCCCTTGGGTTGGTAGAAGTTAGTGACGAGCTGCTATGGATACATTATAAAGGTTTTTAACAATAGTCACCATGATGTTGGCTCAGACAAAGGAGTCGGCAATACAGGTTTGAAAAGGACAGAGAATAGCACGTGACAGCTTAACTCTTGCCTTGGATTCTTGCACTGTTCATGTATTTAGCCTTGAATGAACATTAATTAGTATGACCATTCTTTTTTGACTCTGGAATCTCAGTTCACACATCAAAGACAGTTTTAACATATGGAATGAATGTGTCTTTCAGGGCAGACTGAACCCACATGTCCCACACCATGGCTACTCACATTTGGCTCACGGATGAGCCATCTCTAATCTTTCTGAGGTGAGAGTTGTGTGTTTTGCATTGGTAGACACAAGCAGAGGGAGTGTTTCTTCAGTTTTGATCTGTCTTTTCTTACTTCCCAGCTGCTGAGCCTGCCAGGCCTCAGGGATGCCTTCTTCTTTTTCTGCTTGTTTTCCCTTTTGATATAACTTTTTGCTGTTGCATATGGGATGCTCCAATTTTCCAGGAAAAACAAAATTCTACAGGACTGATGACTCCCAAGTAAAGACAGCCATCTGTCGGGAGCTGCTGTACTCTGAAGCAGAAGTGATCATCACCCGAGGCTCATTCAGTCTCCTCAAGTAAGAAGGAGTTCTCTGAAACACCTTGCAGACCCATGCCATTGAGGTGAGACTCTGCCTCAAGGAATAAAGTGGAGAACAAGACAGGGGAAACCTGACACACTGACCTTCACACACACGTGCACACCTGTGCAAGCACGCATGCACACGCGCACCAAAACAACATGTTGGACATGGTGATGATATATACTTGTCATCCCTACAATCTCTACTGAGGTGGGAGTAAACACTTAACTGGGTAATATATTCCCGTGGACTATGTAATATACCACTGTCTCAAAAAGCCAAAGAATAAAGAAGAGAAGAGAAAAGAAAAGACAAATAAAAAAGAAAAGGAAGGGAAAGAAAAGAAATTCTAGCTTTATTATAACTAGGTGCTGGTCATACTTATTATACTTTGTGGACTATAGTGACATTTTCTTTGTGATTCAATGTAAATATTTGAAAAGACTTTTTAAAAAGAATAATCAAAAGGTTGCTGTGTTCCCAAAGTGTTTACATTATCATGCAATTCAGTATGATTTCTGTATGTTTGTGCCCTTGACCTGTTGTGAACTGAGAAAGTTTGTTTCTCTATTAACTAACTCTAACTTTCTTAGTCACAAAGGCAGATAAGCACTGGAAGGGGAAACCTCTCACATTAACGAACCTTCAAAGTTGTCCTTTCTGTTTCATCTGAAAAATCTTTGGAGAACCTCTGGCAAGCTGGCTAAGGTCACTGAGCCCCTGGGACAGATTCTTTTAGGTGAGGTAGAGTAAACCTGGCTCATTATGATGATGTGTTTGCCTAGAAGCATATTGTCTGACACCTCTCCTCTTTGACAACCTGCACTGTGACCTTGAATAGATCATGCCCAGAAACTCTTATGCCATCTGTCTTTCCTTTTCAAATACTTTATAGCCTTCCACTGAGCATGCTCATAAATGTCCACCTTAAACCGAACATGCTGAGAAACCTGCCTGCTCCTGTGTGTACTTGCCTATATGAACATGTTCAGACTTCATGAATACAATTCCCATGCTTCCTTTGGGGAGGTCACTGCTTTCCAAGTACACCAATGCTCTACTTAACCTAGCAGGTCTTAACCTGTGGGTCATGACCCCTTTGCAGGGGTCAGGGGCAAACAACACTTTCACAGGGGTTGCATATCAGATATTTACATTATAGAAATTGTAACAGTAGCAAAATTACAGTTAGGAAGTAGCAACATAAATAATCTTATACTTGGGGGGTCACCACAACAGGAGAAACTATATTAAAGGGTTGCAGCATTGGAAAGGTTGAGAACCACTGCCTTAGTTTATCTCTTCCATGCCTGCCCTCCTCCCATCCCCCTTCCTCCCCTCTGCTCTCTTCCCCTCCTCCTACTCACTCCCCCCCCTCTCTCCCTCTCCCTCTCCCTCTCCCT
>NW_021620885.1:2318944-2377098 GCF_004785775.1 Grammomys surdaster
CTCTCCCTCCCCCTCCCCCTCCCCTCTCCCTCCCCCCCTCCCCCCTCCATCCTTCTCTCTCTCCCTATTTTGCTCCCTTCTTCCCTCTATCTTTGGGCTGTTTCCTATAAGGCACATGTTTCTATTTTGTATTTTCTTCTTTTAAGTCTTATTAGAAAAATCTCCGCAATGACTGGGTATCCTTAGACCATGAAGACTTTAGCATCTTGTATGTCCAGGACATTTAGCTCCCTTGTTTACATGTTTCCTACTCGAGCTATCTGCTCATTTTGTTCTCTCAAAATAAGTCTATCTCCTCCTGAAAGACAAACAACTGGGATCTGACTGTTTCTTTGGCACAGTCTCACCACAGTCTGTATTTTAGTGACTCTGATTAACCCTTGCTTTGACAGTATTGGTCTGACTTCTGAGTGTCTTGGTGACTTTGTGCTGTGACTTTATTCTGTTGGCTTCATGTCTAGTTTTCTCACAGTGGCCCTGACATTTAAGCTTTAGTCACGTACTCTCTGGCTTCTAAAACATGGTTGTTATTTTGCTCCTGAACCTTTCTCTATGTCCCTATAGGTTTATATACTTTTAATCACAACACTGTTTCTTTGTAGGGTTGTAGGAATAAAACTGGGTTTTCAAAGACTCCAACTTATTAGGAACCCTCCTTCAGGGATTTTCCTTGAAGATGTTTTTAAGTTTCATTTGTGCTTTCTAGGTCCAGTTAGCGCTCCCTCATTAGGATTTAATTCTGCTCTCATCAGACTTTAGCCTTTATTTCTCAATCTTTACCCAGTCAACACTCTCAGTTAAGACTATTGCTTTTCTGGACTGGTGAAGTGGCTGAGGGGGGAGAGGCTAGCACCAGTTTGTTTGCTCCTGAGAGCACACGTGGTGAAGGAAGAGAGGCTAGGCTGCAGGTTGGTCTCTCATCTCCATGGTTGTGCTGTGGTCTGTGCTTAAGACTGTCATTTCCGAGACTCTTCTCCTCTCACCCAGTTTCTATATCAGGGATCTTCAGCACTCCAGGTTATACTTCCAGGTGATGACTTCTCATTTTAGGACAATCACTTCTAATTGTTTCTAATATGAGAGTACTTAAAAGTATACACATCCTCTAGTAACAGATTTTTATACCATTTACACGTTTACACATTTATTCTCTGTCTTTAAGCTTTGTTTTCTGACCCGAGGACCTTGGGTTCTTTTTCTCACAACCTTTGCCTGGTGAAGGGATATACTATATGTTTCCATATCTAGTGTGGGAACAAACTTCTGCAAGCCATGCAATGCTCCATTTTGGAATTCAAAGTTAAATTATTTCTGTGGATGTCCATGTGTGTTTGTGTATGTTCATGCATGTCAATGCACATGCACATGTGTACTTGCATGTGGAGGCAAGAGGTCAAGTTCAGATATCACTCCTTAGGAGCTGTTCCCCTTTGATACATAGAATCTCACTGGCCTGAGGTTAAGCTAAACTGATGGGCATGCAAGACCCAGAGACCTGCTTCATTCCAGTTTTTCAGGGCTAGGATTATAAAATATGCCAATGTGTTCAGCTTTCTATATGGAGTCTGGGGATCGAGCTCAAGTTCTCATGTTTGTATAGTAAGCAGTTCACAGACAGAGCTATCTCCATAGCCCACAAAGGTTCCTTTGTGGATAGTTATGGCTCAAGCAAAATTTGTTAAAACAAAGTATAAAAAAAAGGTCTGTATAAGGAAAACACAAATAGAAGCCCTTAAAGAGGAAACACAAAAATTTCTTAAAGAATTACAGAAATCACAACCAAACAGGAGAAGGAATTGAACAAGACAATCCAGGATCTAAAAATGGAAATAGAGACAACAAAGAAATCACAAAGGGAGATTGCCCTGGAGATAGAAAACCTAGGAAAGAGATCAGGAGTCATAGATGCAAGCATCACCAACAGAATACAAGAGATAGAAGAGAGAATCTCAGGTACAGAAGATACTATAGAAAACATTGACACAACTGTCAAAGAAAATGCAAAATGCAAAAAGTTCCTAACAGAAAATATCCAGGAAATCCAGGACACAGTGAGAAGACCAAACCTAAGGATAATAGGTATAGAAGAGAGTGAAGATGGGCCAGTAAACATCTTCAACAAAACTATAGAGGAAAATTTCCCTAACCTAAAGAAAGAGATGCCCATGAACATAAAAGAAGCTTACAGAACTCCAAATAGACTAGACCAGAAAAAAATTCCTCCTGTCACATAATAATAAAAAAGCAGGAAAAAAAATTCAAGTAAAATACAAAGGCAGACCTATCAGAATTACACCAGACTTCTCACCAGAGACTATATAAAAGCCAGAAGATCCTGGGAAGATGTCATGCAGACCTTCAGAGAACACAAGTGCCAGCCCAGACTACTATAACCCAGGAAAGCTCTCAATTACCATAGATGGACAAACCATGATTTTCCACAAATCCAGCCCTACAAAGGATAATAGATGAAAAACTCCAACACAAGAAGGGAAATTACAACCTAGATAAAGCAAGTAAGTAATCTTCTTTCAACAAATCCAAAAGAAGATAGCCACACAAAGATAATTCCACCTCTAATAACAAAAATAACAGGAAGCAACAATCACTGTTCCTTAATATCTCTTAACATCAATGGACTCAATTCCCCAATAAAAAGACATAGTCTAACAGACTGTATATGTAAACAGGACCCAGAATATTGCTACACACAGAAAATGCACCTCCGTGACAAAAACAGACACTACCTCAGAGTAAAGGGCTGGAAAACAATTTTCCAAGCAAATGGTCCCAAGAAACAAGCTGGAGTAGCCATTCTAATGTCAAATAAAATTGACTGTCAACCAAAAGTTATCAAAAAAGATAAGGAAGGACACTTCATACTTATCAAAGGAAAAGTCTACCTAGACGAACTCTCAATTCTGAACATGTATGTTATAAATGCAAGGGCACTCACATGCATAAAAGAAACTTTACTAAAGATCAAAGCACACATTGCACCTCACACAATAATAGTGGGAGACTTTAACACCCCACTCTCAGCAATGGACAGATCATCAAAACAGATCTTGGAAACAGAAACTAAACAGAGACACAGTGAAACTAACAGAAGTTATGAACCAAATGGATTTAACAGATATTTATGGAAGATTTCATCCTAAAACAAAAGAATCTACCTTCTTTTCAGCACCTCATGGTACCGTCTCCAAAATTGACCATATAATTGGTCACAAAATAGGCCTCAACAGATATAAAAAGATTAAAATAATCCCGTGCATCCTATCAGATCACCACGAACAAAGGCTGGTCTTCAATAATGACAAAAACAACAGAAAGCTCACATACACATGGAAGCTGAACAATGCTTTACTCATTGATAACTTTGTCAAGGAAGAAATAAAGAAGGAAATTAAAGACCCTTTGTGGGGCAGTGGGCTATGAGAAAGCCAGAAAGTTTGATAGAAATCTTCAAAGCCCCGGAAACCTCTGTCTGAAAAGGGTCACAGGATGGAAGGTTGCTTCAGATTTCCCACACCAATGGCCCTCTTAGCTTCCGCTTCCCACAAAGAGACCCGTGACCCTTATCACGTAGGATAGCACCTCCATGCAAATAAGGCATCCTCAATAACCCAAGCCAAACCAATAGGGGCTACCTGTTCTTTCTCCGAAACTGTATATATATAATTCCAGAGCTCAAATTAAACTACTACTGTTGTGCGGTGCAAGGTCTCCTGCTGTCGGAGTGTTTTCACGATCCCTCGCCAGTCGCCAGTGGGCACTTCAAAGGACAACACTCTCCTCTCTCCTCAGTGGGAAGAGCAAGCTGAACTGAAGGGGCTGAAACACCTTTTGTTCCGTGGGCTCTCACGAGCGACTCCCGGAAGGAGAGAACTAAAAGAGCTGACAACACTTTCTCGCTTTTGGGGACTGGGACGGAGGTCCCGCTTCGGTTTTCGGACGACCAGAGGCCGCTGTGGAGCGAGCCCTGCCCCGTCAGCTGCTGAAGGCCCTGGGCCAGCTCGGCTGGCTCCTTCCATGCCCCTGACCCCAGAGTCTGCTCGCCCACCCCCGCTGGCCCGGCTCGGATCTGACGCCAGCTGACGCCGACCCCGGTATCCTGCGGCGGTTCTGTCAGCCCGGGATCTCTAGGCGCTAGCACTGTACGACATCTGGCGCCATCAGCGTGGGGCTTGCGACTGCAAGAACTGAACCACCCAACGCAAGGCCGCCGGCCTCTCTACACCAAAGCCTCCGCCAGCTGCGCTTGGGAGCCGTCTCTGTTCTGCTCTACCTCCCTGATCGTGAGCTAGAAAAGCGCCACAAGAACTAACACTGCCAGAAGGTAAGCCCCCAAGCCTGAAGACGAATAATCTATCACTTCCTTCTGTATTTTTGGTCAAAGCCATCGCTCAGATTTAAATAAGCCGAAGGAGCAACTGAAGCCTCCTGGCCAGGGCTACTCCCTGGTGTAGGCTGAAGGCTCCTCCGACCTCTACTTAAATCCCGGCAGCCCATAACGGGTGTTGGCGAAGACCTTCTATCTAGAATCTCTTCATGACAAAAAGAAAAAATCTGGTAACGCAGCGACCAGTTAAGGGCTATTAGAGTGGTCGCCAGGACATCTCAAATCTGCAGACAGGCTTAACGTTTTGCACCCTTGTGGAATCCCCCGAGGCTAGCAAGCCGAAGGAACATTCCCATTGGACAAAGTGTTTCTCCTCTTTTCTATCATGGGCAATTCCACATCGCATAAAAAACCACCCCAGGTCAGGCAAATATGTGTCCTACTAGAATCCCAAGGGGTGAAAATAACCAAAAAACAAGCCTCCCTGTTTTGGGAGGAAGTCCTTCAGATAGCCCCATGCATGGCTGAGGACAATATCTACAGCGCAGATTCATGGAGTAGAGTAGCCTCCCTTATCAAAAACAGAAACACCCAAGAAGGAAAAAAGCTTCCACATGGTTTTCTGCCAATCTTAGCTGCGATTCGACAATGTATAGGGCCCTCTAAAACAGGACAGAAGGAATCTACTTCAAATACAGAGAAGCAAGACATTGGAGGGATGAATGCCCACTAAACTCCCCTCCTATAACAGACTCCAATCTCCCTAAGGCCATCTGTCCCCGATGTAGGAAAGGTTTCCACTAGAGGAGAAAGTGTACTGCCCGATATGATAAAGATGACAAGCCACTAGAGCCTTTAAACTTCAAACGAGACAACCCTCAGTCCCGACAGTAAGAGGGACGACTACTCCTGTAGAAACCTTATGGGTGTCCAGTATCTCACAAGGATCCCACCCAAAGTTGACCATTAAAATAAATAATAAACCATTCAAGTGTCTTATTGATACTGGGACAGATAGGACAATCCTAAGGCAACAAGAAGTCCCAAAAGACTGACAATTGATCCCTGGGCCCCAGCTCCTAGGCATAGGGGACACCTCTCATACGTGTATCACCAAATAGGCCTATAGGTGGGAAGACCCGGATGGGGCTACAGGCCTCATACGTCCCCTGGTGGCTCAAGTAACCACCAATCTCTTGGAGAGAGATATCTTACAAGCCCTAGATATGGTTCTTGCCACCCAACCAGAAAGAGACCACATTAAGATAGAAAATATTACTTGTGAAGAAAATAGCACCCAAAGAGATCCAAATAATCCCCCTCCAAATCACCCCCAATTCTAGAGGCCACTGTCAGATTTGATACTCCCTGCCTTGATTGGCTCTCTGACGAAGCCATCTGAGTCCCACAGTGGCCTCTATCAAGAGAGAAACTTAAAGCTCTCAAGGAACTTGTGGAGGAACAGCTGTCCCTACAACACATCCGCCCCTCCCACAGTCCATGGAACACCCCTGTGTTTGCTATTAAAAAACGCTCAGGGGGGTGGAGACTATTACAAGATTTGAGGACAATTAATAAAACCATACAAATCTGGGGCTCCCCGCAAAGGGGGCTACCCTACATCTCAGCCATCCCTGCCAATGTTCCCCTGTTAACAATAGACATAAAAGACTGTTTCTTTTCCATCCCTCTCCACCCCCAGGACTGTGAACGCTTTGCATTTTCAGTGCCCCCCATTAATAACTCTGGCCCAGCCTCACGATATGAATAGACCGTTCTTCCCCAGGGAATGGCTAACAGTCCTACAAGTTGCCAGGAGGCTGTAGCCACTGCATTAAAACCCTATTTGGACAAAGGACTCAATGCCTATCATTACATGGATGACATTCTTCTATGGGGAGACGAGTCTACCTCCCCCTCCCAACTTAAAGACCAGCTAATACCTTCCTTATCTGCTCTGGGATTTAAAATAGCCCCTCACAAAATCCAACTTATACCTCCTATCGAATTTTTAGGGACAAAGATCTCCCTTACTTCAATACGCCCCCTCAAACCCACCCTTTCCTTCCCCCCTAAATTAACTCTTGCCTCCCTCCAGAGCTTTTTGGGCAACCTTAACTGGCTTCGACCCTGGCTCCACCTCCCCACAAGCACCCTTCAACCCCTCTTTAACCTCCTGAAAGGAGATAAAAGTCCCCCCTCCCCAAGGATAGTGTCCCCAGAAGCTATTCAAGCCCTAAAATCTGTCAATTCAGCCCTAAAAGATATGGCTCTTGCTAGATATAACCCAAGAATACCTGTACATCTCCTTATCTTTAACTCCTCCCCCACCCTTGTGGGAGCTCTTTACCAGCCACAGGGGGTGCTGGAATGGCTCCATACCCCAATGGGTGGTGCACCCAGAGTCTTAAATGAAGTGGATGCACTCGGCAATATGATTAAAAATGACAGAGATAGCACCTTACAGACCCTAGGAAAAGAACCTGACGTTCTTGTCACCCCCTTCTACCTCTCCGATATTCAGTGGCTAATTAAAAATCATTCCCACTTCGCTATCAGCTTAATAGGGTTCCCAGGACAAATTGACAATCATTATCCTGACGAAAAATGGGCCTCTGCCCTCCCTCTGTTACGATGGCTACCCCCAAACTATTCTCCTGAGAGCCCATAGCAGGAGCCCCCTCAATATTTACTGATGGGGGAAAGAGGGGAGCTGCAGCAGTAATATACTACTTCCCTGAGGATGAGCCCCCTATCCTCCGATTCAAAGAGCTCCCACACCACTACCCCCAATATAAAGAACTATATGCCATTTACCTAGCTCTAAAGGAAGTCAAAGGCCCCCTTAACCTCTTTTCAGACAGTGTATACACTGTCAACTTGCTTCCCTGGTTATCGAGATCATTTGTCAAACTAGATGACAACCCACTTTCCCCCCTACTCATACAGGTCTCCACCCTCCTACAGGAGAGAGCCTCCCTCATCTATATCCAGCACATCCGATCTCACAGTCCCCTGCTGGGTCCTATATCTGAGGGAAATGCATTCGCTGACCAAATTGCCTCAACGGGAACATTCATAGCCTCCACTGAGCAGGCAGACCAATTTCATTCACACACACATACAAATCTAAAGGGGCTTCATGCTCGCTTCCCCCATATCCCCCTTGCTCAGCTCCAAAGAATAATAAAAACATGTGCCTCGTGTGCTTCTCTTATTACCACCCCAGCTTTACAAACCATGGGCACTAATCCCCGAGGCCTCAAATCTAATGCCTTATGGCAAATTGATGTTACCCATGTTCCCCAATTCGGCAGACAAAAATATGTTTTTGTCACCATAGATACTTACTCACATTTTATATGGGCTACAGCCCAGACGGGTGAAAACTCAAGAAGGTTAATTTATCATATGCTCTCTACTTTTGCCATCATGGGCATTCCTCAACAGATAAAGACTGATAATGGCCCTTCTTTCATTAGTGCTCAATTTAAAGCCTTCTGCGCATGCTGGGAAATAGCCCATCATACAGGAATCCCCTACAACCCTCAGGGCCAAGGAATAATAGAAAGAACACACCAGACCCTGAAAGCCCAACTCCTGAGACAACAAACCACCACCTATCCCCCTAATGTACAATTAATGATGGCCCTGGCTACCCTAAACATATTCAACATCTACAAAACCTCCAGATACCCCCCTATTTTCCTCCATTGACACACACCAAAGCTAGCTCCCCCTATCCTGGTATGATGGCGAGACCCTTTGGATGAAATTTGGAAGGGACCAGACCCCCTCCTTACAACCGGGAGGGGTTTTGCTTGTGTCTTCCCACAGGACCAACCCAAGCCTATCTGGATCCCTGCCAGAAATGTCCGACAGTACCCCACCAAACAAGAAGATGGCCCACCTCTCACTGACGGACCAAAATCCAAGGAAGAGGAGGAGAAGGCAGAGGAAACACCATGCCCAGAAGAGCAACAGGATCTCCTGGGAGGACATTCGTGACCTAATGACAACTGCCCAGGCCATGTGCCCTCCACAAGCCCCCCTCTCCTCCATTCTCTTGGCAGTTTTCGTCATCCTTCACGCTAACTCTGCTACTGCCCAGCCGCTCCCTAGCCTTCCCAACACCTACCATTGGAGATTCTATGCCAGGGAAACCTACAATGGACACAACAAGGTTATAGGAACCCAAGACTGCCCACTTGAAAGATGTCGAACCAGAATTGAGATCCCCCTACACCCTGAATCCATCTCCACTACTCCCAGCCCTTTTCTCTGCTTCCCTTACCGAAACCAGGAGGTCTCCACATATGGAGGTTACAGATATTGGAGCTGCAGGTTGGAGTCCACCAGCCGTGGTGACACCATGCTCACCAGCCTTAAAACTCACTTTCAGCTTTCCATCAGTGATCCCTGGAACGAACGTTGGAGAACTGGAGTCATGGGTAAAATTTACCCCAATGGCTATGCCAGATACCCAGTGGCTGACCTACATGTCTCCTGTGAACTTGTCCCTGCCCCCAAATCTGCCTTTACCCATGCTAATATTATCCATCAGGAAAACCAGTCTCAGGAGGAACTACAAACTACACTCTCCTGGCTACAGTACATTCAATATACAGCAGACCTCCTTCCCTTAACAACCCACCCCAATTCCTCCCAATGCTTTTTTCTGTGCCTCTCTCTCCCAGCCATTATTAACAGCCGTTCCCATTAACTTTTCCCTTTATGATATCCACGGACCCCTGCCTACGAGGAAAACACAGGATGTTCCTCTCTTTGACCTATCCCCACCTCCTTGCCTTGTAGGGTCCTCCTCAAAACCCCATCTCACATGTGCCCGTGACATCGTCATCACCAAATCAGTATGTGTTAGCCCTCCTGCCCTCCTCTGGTGCAAAGGCACTACAGGTGCCTGTATCAACCCTCATTTTCAGGGCTCCTGCACCCCTGTGATTGTTGTCCCCCAGATTTATCTCTATGAACCAGAAGAACTCGCCTTGCAGATGGGAGGAAGCCAAAAGAAGAGAGAAATCTTCATCCCTCTGCTCATTGGACTAGGCCTTGCTGTTTCGATTGGTGCTACTGGAACTGCTGGAGCAGTCCTTGTCCAAACACAGCATCTGGCTGGCGACTTTCAGGACAAGCTTGACCAAGCAATGGCCTCTACTACAGACAGCCTTGAGTCCCTTCAACGCCAGATGACCTCTTTGGCAGGAGTGACTCTCCAAAACCGGAGGGCCCTGGACTTGATGACTGCTGAACATGGGGAGACTTGTGTTTTACTGGGGGAGGAATGCTGCTTCTATGTCAATGAATCTGGGCTGGTAGAACAAGATGTACAAACACTCAAATAACTCCTGGGGAACCTCCGGGCACGCTATACTCCCAACACCCCTACCCCTTGGTACTCTAACCCCTTGATGGCTTGGATTCTTCCCCTCCTTGGCCCCGTACTAGCCATTGGAGCTCTACTTCTCCTGGCACCTTGCCTCATTCAATTTTTAAAGCAACAAATGAGTAACATTGCAAAGGTGACCACCAATCGAGTCTTAGTTCAATATCAAACTGTTCCCAACATAGGGGACACTTACTCTGATGACACCTCTCCTTTGTAAAAGAAAAAGGAGGAATTGTGGGGCAGTGGGCTATGAGAAAGCCAGAAAGCTTGATAGAAATCTTCGAAGCCCTGGAAACCTCAGACTGAAAAGGGTCACAGGATGGAAGGTTGCTTCAGATTTCCCACACCGATGGCCCTCTTAGCTTCCGCTTCCCACAAAGAGACCCATGACCCTTATCACGTAGGATAGCACCTCCATGCAAATAAGGCATCCTCAAACACCCAAGCCAAACCAATAGGGGCTACCTGTTCTTTCCTCGATAATTCCAGAGCTCAAATTAAACTACTACTGCTGTGCGGTGCAAGGTCTCCTGCTATCGGAGTGTTTTCGTGATCCCTCACCAGTCGCCAGTCGCCAGTCGCGCACTTGAAAGGACAACACTCTCCTCTCTCCTCAGTGGGAAGAGCAAGCTGAACTGAAGGGGCTGAAACACTTTTCTTCCGTGGGCTCTCACGAGTGACTCCCGGAAGGAGAGAACTAAAAGAGCTGACAACACTTTCTCGCTTTTGGGGACTGGGACGGAGGTCCCGCTTCGGTTTTTGGGCGACCAGAGGCCGCTGTGGAGCGAGCCCTGCCCCGTCAGCTGCTGAAGGCCCTGGGCCGGCTCGGCTGGCTCCTTCCACGCCCCTGACCCCGGAGTCTGCTCGCCCACCCCCGCTGGCCCGGCTTGGAGCTGACGCCAGCTGACGCCGACCCCGGTATCCTGTGGCGGTTCCGTCAGCCCGCGATCCCTAGGCGAGAGCACTGCACGACAACTCTTTAGAATGTAATGAAAATGAAGGCACATCATACCAAAACTTATGGAACACAATGAAAGCAGTGATAAGAAGAAAACTCATAGCTCTAAGTGTCTACAAAAAGAAACTGGAGAGCGCATACATTAGCAACTTGACAGCACATCTGAAAGCTCTAGAACAAAAAGAAGCTAATACAACCAAGGGGAGTAGACGGCAGGAAATAATCAAACTCAGGGCTGAAATCAACCAAGTAGAAACAAAAAGAACTATACAAAATATCAACAAAACCAGGAGCTGGTTCTTTGAGAAAATTAACAAGATAGATAAATCCCTTAGCCAGACTAACGAGAGGTCCCAGAGATAGTATCCAAATTCAAAACATCATCAGATCCTACTACAAATGCCTATACTCCACCAAATTGAAATATCTAGATCAAATGGACAACTTTCTAGACAGATACCAGATGCCAAAATCAGGAGCAGATAAACCATCTAAATAGTCCCATAACCCCTAAAGAAGTAGAAATAGTCATTAAAGTATCCCAACCATAAAAAGATCAGGTTCAGATGAGTTTAGTGCAGAATTCTATCAGACCTTCCAAGAAGACGAAATATCAATACTCTTCAAACTGTTCCACAAAATAGAAACAGAAGGAACACTACCCAATTCATTCTATGAAGCCACAATTATGCTTATACCTAAACCACACAAGGACCAAACAAGGAAAGAGAACTGCAGACCAATTTCCCTTATGAACACTGATGCAAAAATATTCAATAAAATTCTCATAAACCAAATCCAAGAACACACAAAACAATCATCCATCATGATCAAGTAGGTTTTATCCCAGGAATGCAGGGATTGTTCAATATATGGAAATCCATTAACATAATCTACTATATAAACAAACTCAAAGAAAAAAACCACATGACCATCTCACTAGATACTGAAAATGCATTTGACAAAATTCAACACCCCTTCACGATAAAAGTCTTGGAAAGATCAGGAATCCAAGGCCCATACCTAAACATAGCAACCCAGTAGCCAACATCAAACTAAATGGAGAGAAACTTGAAGCAATCCCACTAAAATCAGGGACTAGACAAGGTTGCCCACTCTCTCCCTGTCTATTCAATATAGTTCTCTAAGTCTTAGCCAGAGCAATTAGGCAACAAAAGGAGGTCAAAGGGATACAAATTGGAAAGGAAGAAGTCAAAATCTCACTATTTGCAGATGATATGATAATATACTTAAGTGACCCCAAAAATTCCACCAGAGAACTCCTAAACCTGATAAACAATTTCAGCAAAGTAGCTGGCTATAAAATTAACTCAAACAAATCAGTAGCCTTCCTCTACTCAAAGGATAAACAGGCTGAGAAAGAAATTAGGGAAATGATACCCTTCACAATAGTCACAAGTAATATAAAATACCTTGGTGTGAATCTAACCAAGCAAGTGAAAGATCTGTATGACAAGAACTTCAAGTGTCTGAAGAAAGAAATCAAAGATGATCTTAGAAGATGGAAAGATCTCCCATGCTCATGGATTGGCAAGATTAATATAGTAAAACTGGCCATCTTCCTGATAGCAACCTACAGATTCAATGTAATCCCCATCAAAATTCCAATTCAATTCTTCATAAAGATAGAAAGAGAAATTCTGCAATTCATTTGGAATAACAAAAAACCCAGAATAGCAAAAACTATTCTCAACAATAAAAGAACTTCTGGGAGAATCACCATCCCTGACTTCAAGCTATATTACAGAGCAATAGTGATTAACAACAAAAACAAACAAACAAAAACCCAAACCTGCATGTCATTGGTACAGAGACAGGCAGAAAGATCAATGGATTAGAATTGAAGACCCAGAAATGAACCCACACACCTATGGCCACTTGATCTTTGACAAAGGAGCTAAAACGGTCCAGTGGAAAAAAGACAGCACTTTCAACAAATGATTCTGGTTCAACTGGAGGACAACATGTAGAATGCAAATTGATCCATTCTTATCTCCTTGTACAAAGTTCAAGTCCAAGTGGATAAAGGACCTACACATAAAACCAGATACACTGAAACTAATAGAGGAGAAAGTGGGGAAGAGCCTCAAAACGTGGGCACAGGGGGAAAGTTCCTGAACAGAACACCAATGGCTTAAGCTCTGAGATCAAGAATTGACAAATGGGACCTCATATAATTGTAAAGCTTCTGTAAGGCAAAGGACACTGTCAATAAGACAAAATGGCAACTAACAGATTGGGAAAAAAATCTTTACCAATCCTACATCTGATAGAAGGCTAATATCCAATATATACAAAGAACTCAAGAAGTTAAGACTCCAGACAACCAAATAACCCTATTAAAAAGGGGTACAGAGATAAACAAAGAATTATCAACTGAGAAATACTAAATGGCTGAGAAGCACCTAAAGAAATGTTCAACATCGTTAGTCAGGGAAATGCAAATCAAAACAACCCTGAGATTCCACCCCACAGCCATTAGTCAGAATGGCTAAGATCAAAAACTCAGGTGATAGCAGATGCTAGTGAGGATGTGGAGAAAGAGGAACACTCCTCCATTGTTGGTGGGATTACAAGCTGGTACGTTCACTCTGGAAATCAGTCTGACAGTTTCTCAGAAAATTGGACATAGTATTACCTGAGGATCCAGCTATACCTCTCCTGGGCATATACCCAGAAGATGCTCTAACATATAACAAGGACACACGCTCCACTATGTTCACAGCAGCCTTATTTACAATAGCCAGAAGCTGGAAAGAACCCAGATGTCCTTCACCAGAGGAATGGATACATAAAATGTGATACATTGGCACAATGGAGTACTACTCAGCTCTTAAAAACAATGACTTCATCAAATTCATAGGCAAATGGATGAAACTAGAAAATATCATCCTGAGTGAGGTAACCCAATCACAAAAGAACACACATTGTATGTACTCACTGATAAGTGGCTATTAGCCCAAATGCTTAGAATACTCAAGATACATTTCACAGACCACATGAAGCTCAAGAAGAAGGAAGACCAAAGTGTAGGTGCTTTGGTCCTTCTTAGAAAGGGGAACAAAATACTCATGGGAGCACATATGGAGACAAAGTGTGGAGCAGAGACTGAAGGAAAGGCCATCCAGAGACTGCCCCACCTGGGGATCCATCCCATTTACAGTCACCAAACCCAGACACTGTTGTGGATGGCAAGAAGTGTTTGCTGACAGGAGCCTGCTATACCTGTCTCCTGAGAGGCTCTACCAGAGCCTGACAAATACAGAAGCAGATGCTCACAGCCAACCATTGGGCTGAGCACAGGGTCCCCAATGGAGGAGTTAGAGAAAAGACTGAAGGAGCTGAATGGGTTTGCAACCCCATAGAAAGAACAATAATGTCAACCAACCAGACATGCCAGAGCTCCCAGAGACTAAACCACCAACCAAAGAGTACACACGGAGGGACTCATGGCTCCAGCCGCTTATGTAGAAGAGGATGACCTTGTCAGGCATCAATGGGAGGAGAGGCCTTCGGTCCTGTGAAGGCTCGATGCCCCAATGTAGGGGAATGCCAGGGCAGGGAGGTGGGAGTGAGTGGATGAACACCCTCATAGAAGCAGGGAAGGAGAGATGGGATGGGGGTTTGGGGGGAGGGGGAACTGGGAAAGGGGATAACATTTGAAATGTAAATAAGAAAAATATCGAAAGAAAGAAAGAAAGAAAGGGGGGGGGGAAGGAGGGAGGGAGGGAGGGAGGGAGGGAAGAAGAAAGAAAGAAAGAAAGAAAGAAAGAAAGAAAGAAAGAAAGAAAGAGAGAGAAAGGAAGAGAAAGAAAAACAGACAGACAGACAGTCTTGTATATTCTGCACTGAAAATTAAGCTTTTGGATTTTATGTCAGCTTTTATTCATATATGTTGGTAAGTTTTTCTAGGGAATCAGATTCCCTCTTCTGGCCTCCACAGATATGAGACATACACACATCACACATCACACACACACACACACACACACGCAAAACAATTACATGGAATAAAAATATTTTATTTTAAATTTAAATTTAATGACTGTTTAGTATTTCTCCAGTCTGCTTGCAAAGGCATAGGCAAGCTGATGAAGACAGACCATCACATAATATTTCCCATTCATATCTATGTATATACAATGAGAAATCTGGATAGAATTGCTTATAGAAAACCACATTATTACTGTTTTTCTCAGCCTGATGATTGGCCTATATTAAAGTCTCTATATTGATCCCTTTAAACTCTAAACTCACCCTGACTTACAAACATTTGCAGTAGCTAATCTCAGCTGTCAACTTGCTAGGGATAAAAAGTGCTTAAGAAATTAGGAAAGCAAACCACTGGGTTTGCCTGTGAGTGTGTTTTCAGGAAAGCAAGGAGAGACAGCCTGTGCCAAATATGGGATTATGGGTAGCACCACCTCAGACTAGGCACCAAACTCAAACAAGAGGAGAACACTGACCTGCTCCAGCATCCCCCTGCTTCATGCTTTCTGGTTGACGTGAGCCCTCACTCGGCTCTCCTGGGCCCTCATCATAGTGAACAGGAAATCTCCAAAGCTGTAAGTCCAAATAACAATTCTCCCTGAAGTGAATTTTCCCACAGACACTCTTCACAGCAGCATAAAGCTGACTAACAAACACAACCATGTCATTTTTTCACATCTTTGGTAGCATGAAGTATATCTACAGATACGCTGTCATTAATTTGTCTTCAAGTTGCCTAAGGACCTTGTAAGTCCAATAGAGCTGCCTTCCCCAATCACAACAATGTTGCAGAATTTTATCAGAAGACTGAAAGCATAGGAAGTGGGGCTCCAGAGGACCATGAGAGAGCTCTGGCCCTTCCACGTTATTCTCCTCAGTGATGTCTCTCCTTGAAGGCTCTTCCCATAACCACTTGTGTGTGTCATCTTACTGGCCTCATTCCCACTCAGCCTACACTAGTCACTAAGTAGGTTTATTCTACATCCAAACTATATCTCCTATTGTCTTCTCACCATGGTCCCTGCCATTGCCCTATCTCAGGCCCAAAACAGGATTTTCAATTGTTATATGTTGATGCTCCTCTGAGATTTTATTTCAGTTCTTTGACTCTACACATATATATTCTACCAATATGGCTGCTGGTTATTTTCTTAGAGGAATTATTACCGCTGTGCATTTATTTGCTGCTTATTTTCAGCTGGACTGTTTGTTGTCTTCTTTGTTGACTTGTCTGTGTCTAATATACATTACAAATTTTAAATCATTTCTTTAGTATAGTAGGTGACACATGCCTTTAATTCCAGTACTCAAAAGATAGAGACAGGTGAATCTCTGTGAGTTTTCAGGCTAGCTTGTTCTAAATAGCGAGTTCTAGACCAGCCAAGGTTACATAGTGAGACCCTGGCTCAAGAAAAACTCGTCATAACTCAAAACAAAATAAATCTCCCAAACAAAAAACCCATACTTTATCTTATTTATAACAATACAATTTGCATATTAAATAACCCTGAAACAAAATAAGTTGATATTATCACTGATGTGTTTTATAAAAAAGAAAAGGAAGCCAGGGAAGGGTAGGTTTGGGAGAGTGTGGGGGAGGTATGCCCCTGAAGGCCCATGCTGAAGCACCCCTTCCCCCTGAGGTATATAGAAGCTGGCCATGAACATGGAGAGGTGGGGGAGAGAAATGGGGAGAGAAAGGACAGAGAGGGAAGAGAGGAAAAGAGTAAGGGAGTACGAGAGCAAGGAGGGGGCAAACAGCCTCTTTTATACTGAGTCAGGCATGCCTGGATGTTGCTAGGAAACTGTGAGGCAGAGCCTAGAAGGAATGCTAACAGTCATATTAATTTGTGGCTACGCCAGCTGTGAACTAGGACTCCTTTTCCCACGTCATCTCCAACACTTATCAGATTTTTTAATGACTTGTGCAAGGTGTGTCTTTTTACTCATTAAAATTTTTGCTGAGCAGTTATCACATTTTGTTTCATTCCGATCTACTGTGGTCGGATACAGAAGCCTGCCGGTTCTCATCCTCAGGTGGATCCAGACCCTAATGAGATACGGATGCTGATGACAACCGCAGCCTGTGGAAGGCGTTAGAGGAGTGGGCACCTCTTCTCCCCAGCACAGGGACAGAGAACAGCTAAGGAGCTGTTGAAGAAGGGATTATCTGCCTATAGCTATAATTATATTTTGATAGTTAGTTTTTATGCTCTTACCCAAAAATACTACAGGTTCATAGTTTCAAAAAAAGAGTACTCCTGAGGAGCTTGCAACTCTGAGTGACACCGGCCCAGACTCTCTAGTGTATCCTCGGTACCCAGAGGTAACTACTCTAATGTTTTTCTACTTAAAATTCACTCATAATTCTGTAGTATACTGTCATATTCTTGGGTAGGATGCCAATTATAGTGTCCTGTTTATTGGGTTGATACAGTTCAATACTCTTCCTTCATTTCCTGCTGGGAGGTAGATACTCATCTCACTTTAGTTTTGTGAAGGAAACTTGTTTTTTCTCAGCTATGGCAGCTTTAAAACATGCTTTTAAAATACATTTTTTAAAAACACACCCTTTGATGCCCTCTTCTTGAATTCGGGCTGGGTATTCTGTAAAAGGTGTGTGTGAGAGAGAAGTCATTGTGTATGGATGGCTTCTATCTGCTTTCTCACAAGATGCTTGCCCTTAAAACATAGCCACCATGCCGTGAGCAAATCCAAACACCAGAGAGCTACAATCCAATACTTCTGCCTATGGCCCCAGATAAATTGCAGCCAATTGCAACAACCAACTTTACATCTGAATGATATCCCTCAGATTTTAAGCCTTTCCTTGAAACCTCCAGGTATAGTGAGGCAGAGAGAAGCCACTTCCAGGCACGAAAACCATGAGTGACAACATATGACTAGGGTTTAAAGAGAGCCTCTTCAGTGAGTCTTCTGAAATAGAAAATAGCTTTGCTTGCCCTAGGAAAATGTGCTTTGGCATTCAAAATCCCTGTGCTGACCTCCTTTCCAGAAAGCAGGTAGGTAGTGAACACCACAATGTACTGCTTGGCTCTAGCTCTTAAATAAGCATGCTCAACACTTGATTGTTCACAGCTCTCTTGGTTGCAAGTTTCAGGAAATAATTAGCTATACAAAGAAAAGAAATTGCTTCATGTACCTGAAAGGTCTGATGTAGATGGATCTGGCTTTCATAATCTTCAAAAAAAAATCCCCCCTGAGCAGACCAGCAGGAAGCCTGACTACATTTCTTTGGCTCTAATTGGACAGGTGTCTATCTCTGAACAGTTTAGGAAACAGAGGTTGCATAGCTAGATCTGGGTCACATGAACTTCCTTGCAGCACATGAATTAAATATAGAAAAGAGTGACTTTGATTAGTTTTTAAATTAAGTTTCAGTAACTGAAGAAAACAGCTGAGGAAATGAGAGTTGTCACTGGAGACAACCTGTGCGTCGCGCCTCCTCCCTCCCGTGCCCGTCCTTGACGTGTTTTCTAGCCTCTCATACATCTTGCTGGTGGCATGTCATCAATTAACAATGTTCTGCCGGGAACATAGATCTGGCTTTCTGTTGTACTCTCTTGCCTCTTCCTCTGCCTTTATTTAGTTCTCTATCACCAACTTAGTGATTTTCCCACAAGGCATCACTGGACACTGAGCAAAACCTCCACTTCAGATAGAATATTACAATAGAAATCGCTAAGTCTCAGCCAACAGAGTTATTCAGCCGGTTCGTAAAGCTGAGGCTGTATTCCAGTGTAAACACAGAACTCAGCCAGGTCCCTCAAGGACACACTAATCGGATTAGACCTGAGGTTCTTATTATAAAACTCACCCAACCAGACTTTTCAGTTTCTGAGGTTTTTAACTATAGGGGAAGGTCAGAGAGATATGGAGTGTGACTCAATAATGCTTTTCATTTTATCAAAAAAAAAAACAACATTTAAATGCAGTCTGGGAACTCAGAGTTTCTTATCTTGAGATACATAAACCTAAGATACATAAACCTAAGAATATGCAGCACATGGCTAGATTCTCATCTGTCATGTGATCCAACTCCAATCACCAAGATAGAAACTGGAAAGAAAAGTCTAGTGCTAAGTTTCCAATTAAAAAAGAATTTTCATATTACAATAAAAAAGCATTTTTCCCCTTAAAGCTCTTTGTAGGTCAGTTCTGTAATGACATTTAACAATTTAAAACACAGTTTTAAAATTATGAGTACATAAGTGTTTTATTACATAAACAGAGGCAGGATTTCACACAGTAGCCTAGGCGGGCAGGGACTCATGGCAATCTTCCTGCCTCAGCTTCCGTGTGTCACCATTACAGGATTCCTCAGAACGTTATTATTTAAATGCAGTCACAAAACTATATTTAAAACACTATCTTTTGTAGTTACATTTTAAATCCATATCTTTAATAAGTTTTCTGTAGAATTCTGCAAATCCTTTATGTAAAGTCTTCTTTTGCTATCTGAGAACAGCATTTCCATGTCTGTTTTGTTATACACAGGACACGTTTAAACTGTATAAGATTGTATTTTGGAAAGGCTACCAGAAGAAACATACATACACATAATGATCAATGATGCAGTATGGCTCATGAAAATAATAAAAGTATTCATATCCTTGTGTCAGTAAAAATCAAATGAGATTCAAAATTTAATGGTAAAAATGTAAATAGTTGAATAATATATTTACCGTCAAGTTTTATCATCATCATCATCATATTTACCCAACATATTGTTGGTTGGTCCTTCCAGACTGGTGTCCACTAGCTGCTCTTGTACAGATTCCTGCATGCTGACCTTCAACAAAGTGAGACATATGATCCTGTCCCTCAAACCAGATGCTCATGAGGTCCTTAGGTAAGTTGATGACTTCTGTCTGTGCTGGAAATCTGATACCTCTTAATCACATGTGCATGATGGGTATGTGTGTGTGGGGGGGTGTGTGTGCACATGCATGTGCATATGAGTATGTATAGTGTGAGTGTGTGTGTGTGTGTGTGCATGTGTGGAGGCCAGAGGACAACTTTGTGAAGTGATGGGTTCTAGAGGTTGAACTTGGGTCTCCAGGTGTGCACAGCCAGTGCCTTTACCAGCTGAGCCATCTCTCGAACCCAAATCCAGCAACTCCTAAAGTCATGTGGAATGACATTGAGTTGGAAGGACTCGTGTCTGTACCCTCTATAGAACGGATATTTTATTTGCTTGATCCAGTGATCCGTAAATCTGTATTGAGAGAGAGATCAGACATATGTGTCCTACTTCAGCCATCAAACATGTCTGGCTGTGGATGTGAAGGATTGTTTCCCGGAGAGAAGTGACTCTTCCTGACTCTCCTGGAGGTCTGCTTCTTTTCTCCTTCCATCTTGGTTAACGTTGAAAGTAGCTTTTGCAGGTGCTGCCAGTTGGCCCTCACGTTTATCCTTTTCTTCCTTTTCATGAAGCTTGGCACATCCAAAGGTCCGTTTCTCAGCTTTCTTTTGAAGCCAAGCGCAGCCAAACGGGATTCATCACACTAGCTTGCCCAGCCGCCTGGTCATTGACTATGCATGTGGATGAGTGACCGTGTTACTAACTGAATCTGCGTGTTGTTTCAAAAGCAGCTTATCTGATTATTGGAACAACTTATAAAATTTTAGCTGCCACAAGGGGACTAGCATAATGGATGTCATTTCATTATGTTAATGACATAACAGTTATTGATTTTATCACCTGATACATTTATTAATTAAATTGTGCATTTCAAGATCGTTGCAATAAGAAGCTAATAATGACAATATACCACAAATTAGGTGCTAGATAACCCATAGTATAAGTTAGCATGATGATAGGAAGTATGCATACATCTTGAAATAACCTTTCTGTGCTGAGGGGGTCTGAGTACTGTGCATGTGGAAATGTGACATTTCATCACTGGCAACAAGAGAGAGAGATGCCTATGGATACTTCAAAAAAGACAAGGGGGCTGGAGAGATGGCTCAGCAGTGAAGAATGTTCTTCCAGAGGTCCTGAGTTCAATTCCCAGCAACCACATGGTGGCTCACAACCATGTGTAATAGAATCTGATGCTCTCTGCTCGTGTGTCTGAAGATAGTGGCAGTGTACTCATATGAATATAATAAATAAATAAATATTTTTTAAATAGACAAAAGCAAGACTAGGAACAGGAGGAGAGTGGCTAAAGTAAGAAACTGAGATGGTCTCTGCTGGAGACACAGGCTACAAGCAACCACTGGGACTGAAACTAATGCTGAGGGTGACAGAGATATCTTAACATAAATCTACCCCCTGCAAAAGACAAAGTAGTAGCACATCCCAATCTGCCTGTGCCTTCACACCAGCCTACCCCTTGCTCAGGCTGGCTCTGCTGTGTCCTGTAACTTCATTTCTTCTCTAGACTTAGGGCTGGCTGAGCAGAAACTCTGGGCCACCACAGCCTGAGGGGAATTCCTAAGAGCAATCTTTTTCAAATTCAGTACCCAAAGATTAGAATTGGTGTCACATTGGAACATATTAGAAGTTAGTATATATCAGCATATTAGTCTGTGTAACTATAATACATATATTAGTATGTCTGTATAACTATAAAATATATATTAGTATTTTAGTCTAAATAACTAATCCTACTTTATCTGTGTACAGAACTTTATTCTCAATTCTGAATGACTCTAGGACTTAAGAGCTTCGTTCACAAGCTTGTTCCTTTCTCGAGCCTAAAAAGGAGATTTCCTTTTGGGAAAAGAACATCTTCAGCACTGGAGACCTCCTGACTGAGTTCACCTCTCCCGAGGGGTCTCAAGTTTCTGCTCCATGTTTATGTAACGAGGATCCAGCCTTCCATGCCTAAATCTAGGATGTATGTTCTCCTGGAAAATCCCTGAAAACAGACCTTCACAGGAATGTGTCTAAAGCAGTGAGACAGGAAGAAGCAGATGACTGTCATCTCACTAAGTCCAGCACACTGAGTATCTTGAGAAATTGGTTATTCATTTCTGTGTTCTCAATTACAACTTGCATCAGTGAAAAATCACCATGTTTCAGCACAGCCAGTGAGATCAATGCCCTGGTGATGTCTTCACTGTGTGCCCCATCAATCACTTCATGAGTCAAGTCACGCTGAGTGCAAGTCGCCACAGCAGTCCATGTGAGCTGAATGTCATCAGCATTTACACCATAAAACCAAGGCCCAGCAGTGCTAGGCTTGAGCAGAACAGAAGCCATGATGCTGGCTGGTATGAGAGCAGGAGAGGGAGCTCAAGAGCAAACCACGAACATAAAAGGGCTTGACACTTTTCTGGAAATTTCAGAAGTAAACACAGTTAGCTGTTAAATAACACAAATAGAAAAGGACAAAAAAGTGGTTAAAAAAATAAAAACCAACATGCCCAATAAAAACCAACATGCCATCTTGGTCAAGGACCAAAGTGTATTAGTGTCTCATCTAATTCTCTCTACTCTCAGGAGGTACTGTCTTCTTCTGGGGCAAGTGGAGTTTTAGAGAGGTGACAAATTCATGAGTGGATGAACTGGCTGTGATTAGGATCCAACCTGTCTCCCTCAAGGGCCTGAGTCTTACCAGCCAGTCAGACATGAAGGGAGAAATGGCCTGGACTGCAAGTGCCACAGAGTAAAGACCATGTAGCCAAGGGATGAACATGCTTACTCAGTATGGAATATGAGTTTCGTTGGTCGAAATATTCATGTCTCCTCAAATTTCACATGTAATTCCAGCCCTTGGCAGGATGATGAGCTTGAGGCTATGGTGGACTATGTAGCTGTATAGCCTATGTTTCAACAAGAAAACAGAACTCCTGGGTGGAAATTTAACCCCAAAGCATCTAGAACTGAGGCCTCTGAAAAGTGATTACATCAGGAGAGCAGAGTCTTCATGAATGGTCAGTACCTTATAAGAGGCTGTTCACTTTTTAGAATGGAAGCTGTCAACTGAAGGACCTACAAAGCTGAGAATAGATTCCCCCCATCTCCAGACCCATGGGAAGAAAATTCTGATGGTTTCACCTGCTTAAGTTAAAGCATTTTGTTACAGTAGCCAAAATGGCTGGACTGGAAAGTAGAAGCCCAAGGATGGCCTGCATGGTGAGAAATGCTTTCAAGGTCAGGGTGTGCTGACCTATCCCCGTCAGCCAGGTTGTCTGGCTCGCTCAAGGCTAAGCTGTCTCCTGTATATTGCGGTGTGTTTTCTTCATTTACATTTGCTTTTTGTGTCATTGCTGGTCTAACTGTGAGAGTTGGTTTGTAAGGCATAAAATTCAACAAAAAACATGCCAGAGTTTCTGCAGAAAAGGGGGCTGGATATCGACACTTTCATTGTGCCTAGGAGCCAAGAAGTAAACACATCAAAAAGTTGACTTTGTGTTTCGTCCTTGAACAGCATCTTGCCACGGAAACTTCAGACCAATTAGGGTTATGCTGCACAACTAAAGTCCCATAAAGCCTGTGGGTCTGTAAAAGAGTCTGTTTTAAACCAGCTGGAAATCTCAAGCTGGTATCTCCCAGGGTTTCTAAGATACAGTTGACTCCAAATTGGCCCACTGTGTTGTGCCCTGGGGCAGCACTACAGTGTGGCAATTGTATCTAATTAACCTCCTGCTAACCGCAGGGTGTCAGAAAGGCAAATCACTGAGCAGAGAGGGAGGCTGTTGTTATTTCCTCAGACACAGAGCTAGCTGTTTTAGATTTTGAGACAACACCTCTGAAACCTGCTATCACATTAGCACCATATTTCAAAGTTGGGTTTTATGGATCTTTGACAGGGTTGTAGTTTAAACCTGGAAAAGGTAAAAAGCATAGAGATTATTTTCTGAATATTAATTTGGAGGTGGGAGCAGGATTTCAAAATCAAGCTTTGAATCCACACACTTAACTGTGCTCTGCACACTCCAGGTGACAGCGCTAATGGGGTATTTTCTTTAGCAATGTGGGAGCCAGGCAGGCAGAACAGAAGGCCTTGCCTTATACACAAGTCAGATCCCATGCGTAGATGTCAGTAATGCTCAGATGAACTGCAGCTTTAAATACCACAGTCCTACTTCGTGTTCCTATCCACTGACATTAGGTCAGCTGGGGCCTAGCCCGAGAAAGGCTTCATCATTGTGTTACCAATCAGGTTTCTATTGTTGCTTCAAACTACCTACAGCTTGGGTGTTCAGAGCAGTGCAGGCCCTGAATCGCATTGCCTCACAGGTTCTGTAGGTTGGGGGCCAGAAGTAGCCCAGCTAGGTGGAGGTTGCTACTGAGGTGTAGGAGTCTTAAGGGTCTGCTTCCAAGCTGGTGGTTGTGGATAGCTTTCAGTTCCCTGTCTGCAGAAAGGGTAAAAGCAAGCAGAATCTTCAGTCTGATGTAACAAGTATCATTGTATTGGTTAGATATATTCTAATTTGTAGCAAGTCATAGACTAGACCACCCTCAAGGAGTGGGGCTTGAACGGGATAAAAATTGAAAATTAGGGGCCATTTGTGAGTTCATCTGCCGCCAACCAAGGCAGAGAAAAGTGGATATGAGTCATGAGGAATGGCTCTGGAAGATATCACTTTCATTTTTATTTATATGGCCACGCCACCTCACATGATCACATGGTAAATCTAGTCCTGTGTGTTTTGTGTGTGTATGTAGTACATGCCTGGAAGAGGGAAAACCACAACTTTTGTCTATATCCTTAACAGCAGTCATATCTTGTCAACAAAATAAAATTACTTTGCTCTATGTAAAACAACAAACCAATTACAAGCAGAACAGTTCATAGAACAAGAGTTTAAAACGTAGCCAAGTCAATCACCATGCTCTGCCCTTCTCTTGGAGGGGCTCCTTAGATGCAGAGATAGGAAAGGGATTTATCCACTGTATCAGGGACATGGTCACTGGGAGTGTAGACGAAGAGGAAGAGCAGAAGATTAAAAGGAAGTAGGTAACTACAATAACTGAATCCTCCTGGGAGCACAGATATATATATATATATATCTCCTATATACCCAAGTGGTATAGATCAACCTTAGCTGGAATGAAGACTTTCAGTTGGCTATAAACTATCTGAGTGATCATGTATCATGAGCACGTGTGGTTCAGGAAGGTCCTGAAGTTATTCTATATGTGGCACCGAAAGGTAGTCTATGTTTTCCTCAACATCCACCAGGCTAAGGGCTATCTATGGTAAGCTGCCATTTCCAGCCCACTCTCTGTCTGAGAGAAGTATTTAGGTGAAGGGTTTCATCTTCTTGCAGTAGTTCCCTGGTCAAGTGCATTAGCATGAGTACTGAGAGATGTCATGGGTATGTCTAGGCAGCATCCACTACAATCACTGGACCTGTCTTATGCTGGACTCAGGTAACTGGAATTTGGAACAGGGTGTTTCTTCTGTAATTGTTACGAGGATCCCACCAGACATGATCACTCAGACTGATAGTCAACTGAAAGATTTCATTTCAGCTAACTTGGATCTATACCACTTGGGCATAGTCTTCCTCAGTGTTTAGGGGAAGAAATGTTTAAAGGCAAAGCCCACATCCTGGTCTCTCAATAGACAACTGCAAGGGAAGTTTCACTGAAGGAAGCAGCTTAACAGACACAGATAATCAGCTGTAACGGAAGGTTTGCAAAAGCAGGCAGTTTAACAAAAACCAAGATAAGTTAACTAGGGCATCTTGACCTCGGTTTCCTAGAACAGAGTTGGGTTGTTTTCCATGGGGGTTGTCATCGGGTAGAACCAATTTTAGTGAAGCCTAAAATGGACTGTGACCAAGGTGGGAGGGAGGAACCTCTACACTGTGTCCCTGTCACACGATCATTGCTACACAGCAGTGTTTCGGTCAACACAATAAATCACATATGACTAACTCTGCCATATTACATGGACTTAGAATATTCCTATGGCTAGTGAGGTGTAATTGTTAAGACATCACTGATACGTTTGTGGTGGTGATAGAGGAAACACACCTACTGAATTAGCATAGCAGTACAATTGTGTATGGCACGTATTTGATAATGAATATATTAATATGCATAGCATGCTTTTGTTTCATTTTGAGGCATGGTCTCACTACATAGCCCTGATTGACTTCTAACTTGCTATGTGGACCAGGCTGGCCTTGAACACAGAGATCTCCCTGCCTATGTCTGCCTCCTGAGTGCTTCGATTAAAGGCATGTTCCACCAGACCCAGCAGTAATTTATTTTCTACTTTATGTCTATTTTGCAACAAAGCCGGATCCCGTCAGGACAAGACTGATGCTCTAACTTCCTGATTTACTGGGGCTGTATGGGTAGGCAGCTGTCACTACAGTTTGTCTCAGTCCTGAAAGCTGTGTTAGGCTTCGTATATATTTTCAGTTAATGTTGGTCATTCTCAGATTTCTAACAGGGTTGAAAGACTATTTATAGTCTCATAGTCAACCCAGGTTATTCACATTGAGAGAACAGATTTGAGAGGATGGTTTTCAAATGGCATACAATCTAAAGCCAGGACATAAGTTAGGTTTAGAATTATAAGTCTTTTTTTTTAAGGTTAGGATAGATAACAGCGTTCTATTTTATTGACAAAAATGGACTGGGTGTTAGGTCTATCTTGTTCCTTGTGAATTATAAAATGGTAATCGTTGTGCTCAATTTATATTTGAGAGAAAAGTTTTTTTTTTTATTTCAACTGAAGGGTGATATGTGGCAGGATTTTCCCTATCCAATTAATTTAAATATTAGTGCAGCAAGAGGCCTGTGATTGGAGAGGGAAAAGGGAGGCAGAGCTAAGAGTTGCAGAGATGGGACAGAGGAGACAGGTAGAGGAGAAGGAAGCAAGATGGAAGACAGACTGGATGATTCAGATTCAGTGTGGCTTTAAATAGCCGCCAGTAGATAGAATATCGAACAGGGACAGAATGATTGGGGTAACTTGCCGAATCTAGGTAGGCAGCCTGTGCCATTATCAACTGGCCCTGAATTTATTGTGTGGGCATCTTGTAAATTGAGAATTTATTGATATATAAATCTGACTGATAAATTATAAGCTTCTAGAGTTTTGATTTTACTGAGTTACTGCAAATTTTGACAGCTAACTGTGAGGTGGGCGGTCATTACATGGGGCTGGTGTGGCAGCGACCCGCCAAGGGAACTTGGTGAGTCGGGTGGAGATGTCTCAGGAGCTACTGGCCAGAGAGTGTGCTGAGATAAGAACACCCCACTGGAGCCATGTGGCCTGCTGGTGCCTGGTGTAGCATGGGAACTTGCCATTCTTTCAATATTTCTTGCAACATTTATACTTGTTATTAATTTTGTTTGAAACATGCAGAATGTGAAGCTTCAGAAAGCCTCCATAATCAAATGTTTGTATGTGGGGCTGGGATTAAAGGCATACACCATCATGCCCAAGATACAGACATACATACACACACACACACACACACATATACATACATATATATATACATAAACACACATATATATATGCACATATGTATGTATGTATGTATGATGTGTGTATAAATGTTAATTTTTTAGTGTAGGCAACCTATTTTTTAAAAATAGCTTCCCCATGATACAGCGCCATGTTAGTAGCCTTATACTATTTGTGTTTACTAACTCCAATACTTCAAGAGACTACCTGAAGTTTTTGACCTATAACTATCTGGGGTTTTTGCATGGGGTCTCTAGAATGTTCACACAACAAAATAACCCGAAAGCACATTTCTCAGAACATATCCCTGTTGCTAAGTGGTGCATGGATGCATTTAGTAATTTAGTTGCTGTGACACTGAAGTTCTGGGCTTCTCTCATTCCGACTCTGTGTTTGTGAGAAAGAATAATACAATGTAAACTCTAAGCTTTTATTTGTAGGTATTAGTACTGTTTGTTTATTGATGTTATGACTTATGAAAAAGCAGTGGAGATAATCCTAAGGACTCTCCATGTCTTATTCTATAGTCCCTGTGGAACTATAAAGTGTGTGTGTGTGTGTGTGTGTGTGTGTGTGTGTGTGTGTGTAGGTGTCAGATGCAGGTCCAAGGGAACCCTGAGGTCCATTGTTGGGGATAAGAAGAAGTTTATTAGAAAATTAACTCAGTAGTGATAAACAACAGCTTAGCGGCAGCTCTGTGGAGAGTTCATGCTCTCACACCAGAGACAGCATGGCAATGACTCTGAGGAGAGGAACTGGGGCCAGTGTGGCGGAAGTGAGCATCTTAAAGCTTCCTGAGCATAAGGACGCTATCAGAGCATTGGCCTCATACAGGCAATTTGTCAAGGAATCTGTGAATTGCTCCTGCTTAAGAGTATACAGAAAACCCATTGTACACACGCTCACTGCCATATGGTGGCTTGCTGACAATCTTTGTCACCTATAGAAGCAGTAGTTTGGCATCTCACTCCATCTCTGTATGATATTCTTTGTGTATAGCTCTGTGTTCAAATTTTTTGTTATGGTACTCAGTGTGTTTTTATTGAATGATATTATCTTCATTACTATATCTACACCGCCCCTGTTTAATGTTCTGATATACTGCGGGTAAACCTTCAACACATGCATTTTGAATAAACACAATTTGCTGTGTGGCACCAAACAATGAAAGCAACCTCTGGACTGATCTGGTCATTTAGATCCTGAAACTACTGACATGCATGTCTGTCTTCCTCCTTTGCATTTTAACCAATTTTAAAGAATAGTATTGCTCTCCCTGATATTGATGGTGTATGGATGGTGGTGTGTGGTGGTGTGGTTTGTGATGTGGCAGTGTGTGGTGTGTGGTGGTGTGTGGTGGTGTGTGGTGGTGTAGTGTGAGTGGTGGTGTGTGGTGTGGTGTGGTGGTATGGTGTGTGGTGTAGTGGTGTGTGGTGGTGTATGGTGTGGTGTGTGGTGGTGTATGGTGTGGTGTGTGGGGGTATGTGGTGTGTGATGTGTGGTGTAGTGGTGTGGTATGTGGTATAGTGGTGTATGGTGTGTGGTGGTATGTGGTGTGCGGTGTAGTGGTGTGTGGTGGTGTGTGGTGTGGTGTGTGGTGGTGTATGGTGTGGTGTGTAGGGGTATGTGGTGGTGTGTAGTGTAGTGGTGAGGTGCTATGTGGTGTGGTGTGTGGTGTCTGGTGGTGTGTGGTGGTGTGTGTGTCCACAGAAGGATCCTCAAAGACTAGTAGAACAGGAACCACAGATCTAAGGTAGTGAAAGCCCTAGGTTCCTCTCATACCTGTTTGGTTCCTGAGCCCTGTGTACATCAACAAGTTACATTTTGTGGCTTCAAAGTATAAAACTCCAGGTGTGTGTAAGCCTTTGGGTGACTTGGAGATTTGGCTGTAGCTGTCCTCTCAGGCCAGTACTTGGGAGATTTCAGGGTAGAGGTTTACTTCCCACATTCTTTGGTTCCTGCTTGTCAAATGTGTTGTCATTCTTACATGGTTTTGTCCCTCTGTCTGGAGTAGCATCGAAGGTTGTTTCTTAAAATTCCAAAGCTCTATTTGGCAGAATTCCACTTGTGAATATGTTTGGAGAACACTGACTTAATCATGATGAAATCAATTTATAGTAGGTCTGCTCAAAAAAAAAATTGAATGGGGTGGCTGCTTTATACATAGAAACTTCTCATCTTACTGTGTGGTAGAAATCTTTTTTCCTTTCCCTATAGCATCCCAAAGGCCATTCCTGTGAAAAACACACTTTGGGAAATGAAATCTACAGTCGTTTCCAGAAGCCTGCCTTCCAACTCCAACACATCACACATGAGTCAAAGAAGGTAAGAACTCTTTGGCTCCCATTCTCCTCACTGGTAAAACTGAGGAAGTTTGTTCCCAAATGTTTTTATAATTTGTAAAATTAATTTACTTATTTCAGATCCATACATGTCATGGTATTATTTAATATAAAATCTATTTTACTCTGTTTTTAAAGGTAAAAGTTTTTATATTAGTATCTTCAAATCAAGGAGAAATATTAAGTAACAGAGAAAGTGGTGAAGATAGTGAGTTTGAAGTGGAAATTATTGAATCAAAAGACAAATAAAACCATTTGATCATTTATATGAACTACATTATCCTTCATAAACCAGAGATTATCTCTAGATATTTTAGGATGTCCTCATGAAGCAGGAATGAAGTTGAATAGTTGGTGATATGATTACATATTAAGATATTTTATTATAAATTACTTTCCTTTATCTTTTTTAATTAAAATTAATGTATTACATAGTTTATTCAAAATATACATGTAGCTAGGTTAAAGCGTCTACAAATTTTATTTCAGGTGTTAAGTAGGGCTTGAGCTGACAGGTTAATACTCAGTACTGGGGAAGAGTAGTCCATTAGATTCTAACCTGACACATGAAGAGGAGCCAGGAGAAAAAAAGAAAACGAACTTCGGTGGAAGAGTCAAAAAATTTAGAAGAAGTATCAAGGTGCTGCAACCCCTTTGTCTCTTCGTGTCTTAACTTTCCAAGTCCCTCACGGAAACAAAGACGTTAGAGTTTGACTGCTTTGATTTTTTTTTAAATGTAATTTTTTTCCTTAAGCTTTTGAAAACTAATTACATCATTGGATGCTGAATTTATTTCTTTGCATTAATCAAAGTTGTGCTCCAGGAGTCCTGACAGATCATAAATAGAAACAGCAATTCAAGCCCTGAGGCTGCTCGGTATTTATGAATACCCACACTCCCATCAGCTCGAGTAATGATAATGTTGATTAGGCTTTTAAAACAAGCTACTTCTGATTGAATACATTGTCTTGCCAAGTAAAGGACAGACCTAGATCCGGAAGACATCCAAACATAATCATGGTGGTTCACACTCTAGGCTATGAAGCACTCTGTCTGGAAGTTAACTTTCCATGTGGTTCTTCGGACCGCCAGCTTCACAGTACATAACATTTGGGTGAAATTCATGATGTAGATGCCATTGGACTGTTGTAGGGAAACATGGCAAAGATGAATGATAGGGACAAAGAAACTCAGACATACGCCCGAGTGCCCACCAACCGCTGTGCAATAAAATCCCCTCAAAAGTAGCTTAAAACAACAGCCAGTTTAATTATGCCTGGTAATAAAGGGGTCAGGGATTCAGGAAGGGCGCAGATAGGCAATTCTGCTGCTTCCGTGGGGTTTTTCAGGGGCGTCCAGCTGGAGGATGAGCAGATTTGGGGAGTTCATAGTGATTTCATTTAGAGGCTCAACTTCTTCCAAGGCTTAGACAAGCTCCTTGCTCCTCCATTACTCTATTTTCTACAGAGTAAATGAGCTGGAAATATGGTGGATCAAGGCTCCAAGTATTTGCTGAGATTTAAAGTGCTATCAGCTGTTTTCTAGCTCTGGAAACTAGTGAGGGACTGTCCCTCTTGCATCCTATTGGCTAACGCAGCAACAGGTTCAGAAAGAACAAGAACAGATCTCACCTTTGAATAGGGAAGGATGTGAAGAATCTGTGGCTATCTCTAACTGGCTGGACCAGATTTAAAATAAAAAAAAGAAGAAGGCTGATGGAGAAACACTGGACTTTTCAAAAATGAAAAATGCTATGCCCATGTAGGCAAGAGATGGAAGGAAAGGGCCCACTCCAAGATAAATGTGGAATTGAAAGGGCCCTGTTTCTGTGATTCTGAAGAAGTCAAAGATTTAAAGTTACAATGTTATGTAACTTTAGTAGTTTAGTATATTTTATATACTTACATTTAATCATTTATTAACTAGCAAAGCACAACGATGCTAGTTAATACAAAAAGAAAACTGATATAGGCTAATATTTTCAGAGTAAAGAAAGGACCAGACAGATAAAATAGTAAATATTCCTACCTGGATTTCAAAACTGAATCTCTGAAATTCATTTCATCTAAAAGCAAGAATCAAGTTAGAGCAAGTAAAATTTACAGTTTTCATTGATTCCCACATCTAAAGAATCTTAGAGGTTATAAAACAAAACCAGAGCAAAAAGTGTAAACTCTAAAGAATCTAAGAGTAGAGATTATAAAACAAACCCAGAACAGAAAGTGTGAAGGCATGGGTGCTTCCTGAGGAACTGGGGGATGCTATTCCACTTGCATAGCTTTGCACATCCTGGAGGTGATTGCTACAGAGATGTGAGTCATATGTTTAGGAGAAGGTGTTCTCACGGATAGAATAGCCAGGACACTGTTGCAGGGCAGGCTCTCAACACTGGCCTGCAGGAGCTGGAATGAAAATGGATTCTTTTTACCTGGGTGCTAGGAAGCTTTTCATGCCCAGCAGGAAATTGTAGCAGGTTATCTTCCTGCTACTTTGTATAAATCTCGGCGACTGGGCTGTATGAGAGGTAGGCAGAGTGAGGAGTTGGGAGGAGAGGAAGAGGAGAAGGAAGAAGAGGAGCTGGAAGGAGAGAGATTAGAAGCCATGGAGAACCATGGGTCCAGGACAGTCCTGAGTAATGATTCATATCTTAAGGTTAGATATTGGGAAACAACTCTAATTGTGTGGGCAAATTGTTAATTGAGCATTTCTAAATATATAAAGCTATTGGATAAACTTTAAGCATTAGAGTCTCATTTCTACCAGGTACTGCGTGTAGAGCAGGTTGCTCTGGGCTCAGCCAAGCATTGTGGAGACAGCATGGTAGATTGGCAGAGTCATCTCCCACGCTGGCGTCTCGTGGGTGCAAGGGCTGGTGCTTTGGCTGGCATGAGCTGTGGTCAGAGTTGAGCAGCAGCAGGAGCTCATGGCCTTAGGCCTTGCCTAGTCAGGGACATGGTGGCCCCATAACAACAAGCCAGATTGGGTGCCATCATTTTAAATATTATTGTAACAGGAAAATAGATTTCCTACATCAGATCATTTGTGTCCTCCTTTCAAATTAAAAGGGAAAGGGAATTCAATTTTATGACTTTTGTATGAAGATGGGAAGGGTCCTGGATTCTCAGGCGGTTTGAGTTATAAGTGTGTCTAGAAGTCAGAGTTACCTGAAGGGTCTCTAAGACTCTGGCTTCTCATAAGTTAATTGTTTCCATGCCACAGCTAATTTACATGGTTCATACTCTACTGGTGATCCAAGCCCAGGGTTCCTGAGTGCTAAGCAAGAACTTAACCAATGGGGCTACTCCAGAGCCCTTGTATTTAAATTCTTAGGAGCTGACCTAGGTGTTCTTCTCAGGGCACTTAACGCTGAGGAAGAGAAGAGAAAGTTTTTATTCTCTTGGATCAGAGCAATTAGTCCCAGCATTAGGTGAGACAGATCTAATGATGACAAATCTTTTCTGTATGGAATGGGAAGATGTTTCAACAGGAAGTGATAGCCAGCATTCTTGACACGTATCTGAGGAGGCTAGGGCCTCTGTGCAAAGGTGTTAAAAACTCCAGAGCAGGCGTGTTTTATCATGATATAACAGCATTTTTCTATAGTATAACTGCAGACTTCTCCTCTCATCCACTTTGTTCCCCAAAATAACAACTCTGAGTCTGAATTATTATGAATAATTGCCTAGGCCAAAAGCTTTGGCTTGATCCCCCACTAGCTGATAACTTATTTATCCTATTTATTGTAATCTATGAGGGTCACATGGCTAGTTACCTCTCCTCAGGTTTTCGCGGTCATCTACTCCTCAGAGTTTAAGCCAAATCTTTCATGCATCTAATATCCCCCCCCACCCATCTCTCTCTCTTTCCTGATGTTCCAGCTCCTATTTCCTGTCTCAGCTCATGGGCCATAAGCTTTTCTATTGACAAGAGGGGCTTCCATATAGTAGATGATAGATTCTCTATACCTATAGCCTCAGTTGGCAAAAAAAAGCATTAGTCCGGGGAGTAGAGGGATTGTTACACGTGTGTGTGTGTGTTGTCCAAATTGCTTTTTAAATATTTTTATTCTTTTAAATTAACATACTTACCTGGAGACTATATGTGAAGGTTCGACCAAAACTCCAATCACACACTTGTCCTTTCTGGTGGACAGCTTCGGGAATAGCTCCCTGGATTTTCAAGTATAAATATATCTATTCCTCAAGTTCATAAATGGTACTGGGGTTATCTTTTCAGAAGGGGACTGTTACAGTAAGCTTGAGCAGGTCTCTGTTGAGTCCCATTAGGGAGAGCTCATGTCTTCTGGTCAAAAAGCTGCCCTTGGCCTCAGGTGGAGGCCTAACGTTCAACCTACCCAAAGTACAAAGGTCAATCCAGTTGGGCCTGTCGGTCATTTGTGTGCAGGGCCCACTCTCCCAAGTGCTACAGCCAGTGATGGGGGCAGAGCTAGATAGATCTCCAGCTTTCATGACCCCGGGGCCAGCTCTCCAAGTTGCTACAGGTGGTGAGGGGGAGGGGAATGGGCATCACATATACATCTAGACCATCTCATGGCAGACAAGTGGCCTCACCATTGGGGCTGGCTCACCTACAACCCCTCCACCAGGGCCAGCTCCACTGTGCTGTCCAGGTGAGGTACAGGACCTGTTTTTCCAAGCTGCAGCTGGTGAGGGGCAGGGCTAGCTCTTCTGAGTTCATGTCCCTGTGGCGAGGGGTATGGGATGGCATCCCCTCTGCACCCACGCCATCCTATGGTAGATAAGTGGCAGGGTCAGCTCTCTCACACTTACACCCTTGGGCAGCTCAACCACACCCCCACCACCAGGGCCAGCTCTAGGTGCTGTTTGATCAAGGCACAGGGTCCACTCTCCTGAGTGCTGTCAGCAGTGAGAGGTAGAGCCAGCTTTCCAGAGCAAAGCATCCAGTGAGGGGTGGGGCCAGTTCTCTCTGGCACCCCTTGAGTAACATACATTATGAAACTTTCCCAGGTTCTCAATGGTCATAGTGGTCACGGTCTAGACCCAGTACAGGGAACAATAGCACATAGGGATCTTTTATGTATGCTGTATAGTCTCCGTAGATGTCCTGCCTACATAAATCTGCCTTGAACAGATCATGACCAGTTTCACAAATCCCTTCACTGTGAGAGTGAAGGGAGGTGGTTAGCAGCAAGGGGTAGGATTTCCCCTTTATCCCTATATACTCTAGCCCCTACTTTTGCCAGAGAGACAGTGACTAAGTCCCCAGGCTTAGACCTAGGTTACTAACTTTCAAAGTCTGGGCCTTTAAGTAGACAGAGTAGGGCCTAACATAGTTTGTGGTAAAGAAAGAGTCTCTCAAATCCCAAAAAGATGCAGTCATCCTTCCTAGTATAACAAACATCTGATCTTTGTGAGTTTCATAACCAATTACAGATGCAGCTGGGGTTTTTCCACTACATTCGTCGAGATACTCCCTCTCAACTTTTTAGCAAGTGATGTCATCACTAAGGGGCTCCAGGGAGCAAAGGGATTTCATGTGTCTTAAGTCTGTGTCCAGATTACAATGGTATATATAAATCACATTACAGTATTTGAAAATATGTGACTCATTATTTTCTTTGGACCACTGAAGTGCAGCATTTAAAAAGTCCAAATTAAATTTTTGGTTTATTTCCCAGACTAGAGCTCATTACATTCAGAGTTTTATGAGTTCTTCATTCCACTCATAACAAGAAAAATAACAACTGTAGATACCCTGTAGCTTGTATCTCCTGTAGCAGGCTTTCCTGTCTGTCTAAGTTCCTAAGGATTTATAGGACAAATAAACAGAGGACCGAGGGTGGAAAAGGGAGACCATCAGGGCAGAATGGGAAACTTATTTCACCAGACAACTGAAAAAAAATGGAGGTGGAGGTGAGAAACAAATCTCCCAAACAGTGTTTGATGTTTTCATATGTAATACAAATACAAAGAACATGTCAGTAGCGTCTTTCACGAACCTGTTTAAGGGATTATTGTCTCAAGCTCCTGACTGCGGTAAGAACGTGGTCTAACAATATACATTTATAATGAGGAAATGTCATCTTTTGTGCTGTCCTCCAAATCCTCAAAAGTGATCCCATGAGAAGACGGGGATGGACCCCAAATGGCATGACCAAGGTGAGACCTGAAATCACAGCAGGACAGACCACGGTGCTTAAGAGGGCTCAGTGTACTTGGCCTTATCTCAACTAAAGGAAGCATACAGAACTTTCCAGCAATTATCTCTGGACCACACTGAGACAAACGGTGTGGTTGGATGATACTCTAGTCAAGTGTTGCAGTAGAACATATGGGACGGGTACAGGGATGTAAGTCTAGTCCCCACCCAGTGAAGTGAGACAGTCTAGGCAGTGTTTGGTGCAGGATTTAAGATCCAGGAGTAAAACATTGATTATTTTCCATTGTTGAGTTTCCAAGGTAATTAGTCACTCCTAACAATGGGAATGGTGTTTTAATTTAATATTAAGTTTATGTATTTATTTGTGTGTATATGCTGGATGTGTGTGAGTATACACAACATGTGGTATGTGGGAGGTCAGAGGACAGTTTATGGTCGTCACTTTCTCCTTCCACAACATGGATCCTGGGGATTGAATTCTAGCCAGCTGCCAAGGCAGCAAGTGCCTTCACCCATTGAGCCACCGTGCAGGCCCCAAAATAGCTTTTATTCCGGTGCCCACACTCTACTTCCACGAAACACAAGAACAGACTAGGATCTGAAGAGTTGCAACAGTGCACCCAGAAGACGATTCTCTAGGAGCTTGTTTGGCCAGCTTTGGAAGATGTGATTGGGGTCAGTCATGATGAAAGAGAGCTGCAGGGACCCTCAAGAGACTAGAAACCAGGGGCAGCCATACCTGAAGCAGGGAAGTGCACTATCAGAGCTCTCTGTGATCAACAGAGAGCGAGGGAGCATCCGATGCAGCCGATTCTCTTAACTTCATTTTCATGGTCAGCTGAGCTGCTTTTCAAAGACACATTGTGGTGCTCACAGAGGTAAAGCTTCTGCGCTCAGCTCAGCTAAATATGTTGACAGTCAAGGGTTAGGAGTGTACCTCGCATCCTTTTTTCCTTAGAGAATTGGAAAGCACTTTGAAAATATATTTAGTATCATTGAACATTTCTGGGCTCACTGCTGGTAGCATTTGCAGAAGCCGCATGAGAGTGAGAACAACCTCACTCTCAATTATCACACTGAGATGACTGAAGGTAATGATCTAAACTTTCTGTCACAACTCGGGTGTAACAAAGGTTGACATGATACTGGATCCTAGGAGCCAGAAACCTTGGTCTCCCTGTTGAGGCCCTCCTCCACTTTTATATCCTTTCTAAGCTACCTCCGAGCCCTCCTAACTGCCTCTCCAACTGGCCTAACCTATTCCCACTGACACTCACCCTTCATTATTGCTGGAACTTGCCCCTCCCCATCTCCAGAGCTTCCTCCATCCCTTTTCCTGCCTTCTCACAACAATACCCAGAAATCACTCGCTGTTCTTGCAAAACCTCCACATGGTGGCTCACAACTACCTGTGACTCCAGTTTCAGGGAACCTGCATTTTCTCCTGTCCTCCATGGGCACCAGATATGTACATGGTTCACATACATCATGCAGGCAAAACAGTCATACACATAAAATAAATAAAGCCAAATCACTCTTTCAATTTTGAAATGAAAACGTTGTGATAGTTGGTGTCTTAGTTACTTTTCTATTGCTGTACTAAAGTACCATAACCAAGGCAATGTATAAACAAAGCATTTAATATCAGCTTACACTTTCAGAGGATTAGCGTCCACGACCATCATGGCAGGGAGCCTAGCTGCACACAGACAGGCATGGTGCTGGGGCAGTAGTTGAGAGATTATATCTTTATCCACAAGTATGAAGTAGAATTTTGAAATCCCAAAGCCCACCCTCCATGACACACCTCCTTCAGCAAGGCCCCATCTCCTAATCCTTCCCAAATAGTTCTACTGACTGGGGACCAAGTATTCAGATATATGAGCTATTGGGTCCACTCTCATTCAAACCATCACACTAACCTCTATACGTATCAGCAAGCATTCTACCACTGCTTTAGAACCTTAACTGTCTTTCTACTTATGTTGTTGTTGAGTTTCACTTACTTGTACAGGCTGTCCTTGAATGTAATCTGTGCCTACGCAGGATTTGAACTTGAGATCCTCCTGCCTTAGTCTTCTGAATAGATTGTATTATAGACTTGTGTGACCAGATTCACCTGATAAAGTGTCCCGCCCTCTGTGTCTAGTAATAACTATAATATAGCAAGTACTCAGTAAATATTTACTAACTGGAATGGATTCAGTACAAAAAGGACTGACATTCAGGCTCAAGTCTTTAACTATAAGCTATTGATCTTAGACTTCTGGCTATTATGTAGACTGTTGTTCAGCATTATAGTATCTGCATTTCCTCTGGTTTAAGCTACCCCAAGAGACACTTTGCTATTATAGGAACTTTGTGTCCCTCCATGTAGCTATTTCTTCTGAATTGAAGCATTGCTTCCTGGAGTCAGGAGGGAGGTACTTAAGGCTCAAGAAGCTTAAGAAAGTTTCAAGATTCACAAGGCCCTTTGCCAAGGTCATGTGAGCACTGAACAATCCCTGGGAAGCAGAAGAGTCTTTGGTGGAGATTTCTGTAAGTTGAGCAGGAAGCTCCAGGGATGCAGCATTTGTGAGCTACTCGTCAGCTACTCTAGAGTGGGTATCTCAGTGATGCACCCACCCTTGAGTCTCCTGTGCTCCTCTATATAAGCCCTTATCCCCTTTCTTGAAAGCAATTTGATAAATTCATTGATTCACCAAGGTTGACTTGGGTGAAATTTTTTCTTTGGTGTGGTACTGGTGCCCCCATCTATGATTAAAAGACATTTATCTGCTGTCTCTAGGAAGTTATGTTATATCCTCGGCCTAAGTGCTATTAAAACAGCACTTAGTTCATATCTGACCCAGAATATCAGCAATCTGCTTCAGGCTTACCAGCACATGGTAGGGGACAGGATGATGTGGCAAACTAAGCTATGACAAATTCATTGTTTTTCCATTTGTGTGTGTGAGAGAAAACCTGTCAGAAGCTATCTAAAAAAGGCTATGGCAACCAAGTGAGTTTTGTGGAGATTGCCCACTGTTTGGCATGACTACTATGGGTGCAATCTAAGTAAGATCCAAGATCCTCAGGGACTTCATCTCAGGATTGCTTCTCACTGCTGATATGCTTTTCCTGCCATTATTATATAGCCTAATGATCCTTGGTATCAGCCCACCCTATTGGGCAAGTTTCCTGCAGATCAACATGATGATGAATTTTCACGAATTAATGCTTGATGAATTATAACATCCCTGATTTGATACAAATAATATTAAAAAGAAAGTTTAAGAAGATGGTTTTAGTTGTTTTGCCAGAAAGATAAAATAAAGAATCAAGAATAAAATGTGCCCCTTCCTTATAGAGTAGTAAGTAAAGGCTGCATAATAAGGAATACATAGATCTTTCACAATTGCACCAGAAGAGAAATAGGCTGGGACAGATTTGTAATCAAGGAACACATTCATTCTATGTCAGGTCCAAGAATGAAACCATATATGTGCACTATGATAAAGCAAGGACATGTGAAACCATTGCTTTGAACTTTTAATGAGCTTATAGAATGACACACTGCTTTGAACTTACTATTGACATTTTTCTTTAAGGATGTACCTAAGCCATTTCCAACTTCTAGGTGTCCACTCTAGCTGGACAATCAAGTGGGACCCTTAGACCCTGTGGAGAGGACTGAGATGCTCGAGAAAACAAAAAGGCACGGCAAGTCATGAAGTCTGATTAAGTTGGCAAAGATTTTATTGTTCACACAGGTTATATACTCTGAAAACAGGATATGGGGAAGGGTAGGAAAGAAAGAGGGCTTTGCAGGTGGAGGAAGCTATCTGCAGCCATGGGGTCTAACTAATCTATACCTGTTGTTCTCACAAAGCCTTGCCATTACCAGGGGTTCTAAAAACATCTACCTAGCAGGATGTTGGCTAAATCTAAAGATCAGGAGGAAAGGTTACTAAGGTGGGTTGCTATGAGGCCTTGTTTGAAGTTCTGAGAACTGACAAGCGAATCATGGAAAGTAAGCAGAAAGAATAGTAGATAGGAGAGCCAAGGGTGAGTGTTTGCCAAGAGTAAGGCTACAGCTTCCCACACTAGGATTGCCGAATTACCATCACCACCTCTCTTCTAACCCAACCTGCTGTGTCCGTGTCAGACTTGGAACTCATAGAAGTCCACATATTGAGCTATCATTGCAAAACTATAAACAAAATAAAACATCAAGCCAGTATCTTCTCTCCCAGACCTGCCAGTCCTATAGGAATGATGAGAAGCACCCAGATGAAGCCTGGGATACAGAGTTCAAAAGAACAACCATAAATTCAATCAAAGAATTCAAGGAGACTAAGGAAGACTCAAAGAAATGGTTCAGTTAAATTAAGGAGAAAGAATTAAAGGAGGAGGGATACTTATGAGACAGACAGGAAAACACAAACATAAGACATGTAGAAAATCCAGGACATGAGAATAGAATTCAATGAGGAGCCAGAGATATTGGAGAATAGTCAAGTAGGAACGGAGATGAAATAATAATTAAAAGAAAACCAATAACTCAAAAGAAAGCCTTCAAGTAGAATGAATCAAGCAGAAAACAGAATATTAGGACTCCAAGACAAAGGAGAGGATACAGGCCAAATAAACACAGAATATGAAAAAAAATCAAAACACAGAAAAGGAGCACACAGAGATTGTGGGACATCATGAAAAAAAACAGACCTTTGAATTGTAGACATAGGTGAAAGAGAAGAATCACAAGTCAGTGACATAGACCAGATCATCAATGAGACCAAAGAAGTAATCTTCTCCAAACTAGGGAAAGACACACTGACGGAGATACAAGAAACACAAAAAACATCAACTAGACAAACAAAAGTACAAAATCCTCATGGCATATCATGGTTAAAACATTAAGTATGCAAAGCAATGAAAGTGTATTGAAAACTGTAAGAGAAAAATGCAAGTCACATAAACAGGAAAACTCTTCAGAATAAGAGCTCATTTCTCAATGGAAACTTTGAAAGCCAGAGGAGCCTGGAACAACCCATTTCAAAAGACTATGATGTCCAGCTGAGACTAATATACTTGACAAATCATTTACCAGAACTGAATAAGACATACAAACATATCAACAATATAAACAGCCTAAAAAGTCTGTACCCAACACAGAAGACAGTAGTTTCAGCTGAAGAGGAAAAGGAGCAGACATAGAAACTGCGGGAAGAAACATGAAGCCATAATCACTCAAACTGAAAATATCACTGAAAATAAAAAGCACAGTAACAATCAATAACATGATGACTGCAGTTACACACACATTTCAATAATAACATGAAGTTTCAAGGTCTTCAATTCTCTAATCAAAATACTCAGGTTGATTGACACAAACAGAGAAACATTACTACAGACACCAAAGAAATTATACTATTGTTAAGGGAATATTTTAAAAACCTGTACTCCATTAAGCAGAAAAACCTAAAAGAATGAATGGATTTTTGGATTCCGCCAAGTCACCATTTTAGACCTAGAAGAAATCAGCACCCTAAATAGATACACTCCAAATGAAAAGATTAAAAAGTAAATAAATATCATTCCAGCTTAAAACAAGCAAACAAACAAACAAACAATAAATAAATAAATCAGCTTAAGAAGGATTGACTGTAAATCATCCTTGAAAGTCTAGTAGAATTCTGCTGTCTGCTAGACTTTCAAGTACTATTTATGGCCAATCCTTCTTTAACTGTTTTAAACTTAGAAACAGAAGGAGCACTCCCAAACGCATAGGAAGTCAGTATCAGTCTACTATCAAATCCAAGTAATAACACAAGACATAAAAACCACAGGCCAATACACCAATGAATGATCCAAAAATAGTCAATAGCATACTTGCAAATAGAATATAGACATACTCATAAATTTTATACACCACAACCAAGTTGGCTTTATCCTTGGAATTCAGGAATCATTATACATATGCAAGTCAAAAATGTAATAAACCACATAAATGGACTTAAAGACAAAAAATCGAATCATCTCAGTAGATGCAGAAGTCATACAAGTCAACACAACATCAAAGTAAAGGTCCTAAAGAATATGCAGCTAGAGAGAATGCACCTCAACAAAATAAAAGCCATAGCCAGCATCTTCCTAAATGGAAAAAAGCTTGAAGTAATCTCATTTAAGTCAGGAAGGAGACAGGAGGTTACAAGGACAGATTTCGTTTTAATATTGTGCTCAAGTATTAGCTGGAACAATAAGGCAAAAAGAAGGAAATTAAAGGGTTACAAATAAGGAAAGTCAAACTGTCCCTAATTTGCAGATTGTATGATATTAGAGATTCCAAAAATATTCTCAGAATATGTTAAAAGCAAACAAAAAAATCAGCAAGGTGGCAGGATACACAATTGATTCTCACAAATTGATAACTTTCCTGTAACCACCAATAAACATACAGAGAAGGAGAACATGAACACACTCCCCTTCACAATAGCCTCAGAGAAAATAAAATATCTAGGAATAAATGCAACCAAAGAAATAAAGGGCCTCTGCAACGAAAATTTTTAACTGAAGAGAAAGGCAGACACTAGAAAATGGAAAGAAGCCCCACATGCATAGATCAGTAGAATTAACATTGTGAAAATGACCATTTTACCAAAAAATATTTACTTAATGTAATCCCAATCAAAAAGTCCCATCTCATCCTTCACAGAAATAGAAATATATATTCTAAAACTCATATGGGACCACAAAAGACCCTAACAGCAAAAACAATTCAAAGGAGGAGGAGGAGGAGGAGGAGGAGGAGGAGGAGGAGATTGAGAAGGAGGAGAAGGGGGAGGAGAATGAGGAGGAGGAAGAGGAGGAGAATGAGGAGGAGGAGGAGGAGGAGGAGGAGGAGGAGGAGAAGAAGAAGAAGAAGAAGAAGAAGAAGAAGAAGAAGAAGAAGAAGAGGAAGAAATTCGCTGGAAAATTAAGTTTCCTCCAAGGGAAGCTAACTGGAGAAACAAACCATGCTTAATAGACTGCATGTCCAGCAGTAGATGCAAACAGAAAACAAATTCTGTAACATCTTTAGAGCTCACAATATAATGTCAGGGTGTTCCTTTTTTAAAAAAAATATGTTTATCTATATTTATATATACATATGCAGATGCAGATGCATACACATCACAAAAGTGTCAAGAAGCTACCAGAACACCACCAGAAGTTCTTTGGTGCGTTTCTCTCTATGAAGTCATGAGAAATGATAATCAGCAAAGAGTGGCAAGGTGAACCAATACCACCCTGTGTGTCCCCTGTCTATTGGGTTATATTTATACCTTTTTAAATATCATGTTCACTCTCAAGCATCTGTTCTAACAAAACATCACATGCCCTTTTTCAGGCAGCTTTGAGAAAAACATCACCTGTCTGTTCTCAGCAAAGCATCTCCCACATGTCTTCTTTAGTAAAAACCTCCTCTCATAAGACAGTTTCCAAAAAAACATCACATGACAAAACCAAAAATTTCCACTTCCCAAAACAAACATGTAGACTGAGGGAACAAAATTGAAGACCCAACCATGAACACCTGCAGCTTCAGCCACTTAATATTTGGCAAAGATGCTAAAAATGTCTTTGGAATGTTGTGGAAATTAAAAGAAGTGTTTCTGGGAAATCTGGGTATTCTCACACAGAAGAATAAAATTAGTATCTGTTATATTCAACAATGAACTCCAAATAGATCAAATACCTAAACCTGAAAAAATGATGACACTAGAAGAAAACAGGCACTTCCCTACATGAATAGGAAAACACTTTCTGAATACAACTCCATTTGCCCAAGAATTAAGACCAATGACTGATTAGGTAGAAAATCAACTGGGTAAAGAGGAAGCCCACATAATAGGAGAAAATCTTTGCCAGCTATATATCTGTCTAGGTTAGCGTTACTATTGCTATGATGTAACAGCATAACCAAAGTAACTTGGCGGGGAAGGGGTGTATTTGGCTTACACTTCTACATCACTGTTCACTGTTGAAGGAAGTCAGGACAAGAATTCAAGTGGTAGAAACCTGGAGGCAGGATCTGAAGCAGAGGCCATGAAGGGGTGCTGCTTCCTTGCTTGCTCCTTATGGTTTATTCTGTCTGCTTTTTTACAGAACCCAGGAACATCAGACCAGGGATGGCACCACCCACAATGGTCTGGGCCATTCTCCATAAATTAGTCATAACTAATTAAGACAATGCCCTACAGGCTTGCCTACAGCAGGATCTTAAGGAGGCATTTTCTCAGTGAAAGCTCCCTCCTCTCTGGTGGCTCTAGTCTGTGTCACATTGATATAAAACTAGCCAAGACAGCAGACCCCCTTGTCAAATTGACACACAAACATTTCATTTTTCAATTAGAACCTTTCCTTTCTCATTTATCTCAAGATGGCACGCTAATATTGATATCACATTATAAATATATATTTTAAAGCCCCACAGTTCTTACCAACCCCAATACATTAAAACTCAAAGTCTCTTGAAAATATCCAATCTCTTTAAAAATCCAAAATTTTCTTTTAAATATTCAAAGTAATTCAGCTGTGGATCCTATAAAAAAACAAAATTAAATTAAGTACCTTCTTATTTCAAGAGAGAAGAACCAGGGCACAGTTCTGAACAAAGCAAAACCAAACTCCAACAGTATAAGTAACTCAACAGTCCATGTCTGGGATTCACTCATCATCTCTGGACCCCTCTAAAGAGCTTGAGTCACTCTGCCCCTCTGTAGCACACACAGCTTTCTTCTAGGCTCCAGCTGGCTTCACTCCACTGCTGCTGCTATTCTTGGTGGTTACCCCATGGTACTGGCATCTCCAAAATGACAGGGTCTTCTGGAACTGGGCTGCACTTTCACCAATAGCCTCTCATAGGCTCTCTTCATGGTTTGAAGCATCAACTTCTCTGCAAGACCCCTTCAGTCCTGAGCCTTTAACTGCCATTGAAGCTGCACCTTCACCAATGGCCTTTCCTGGCCTCTCACAGGGACAAGCCTCAGCTGTTCTCCATGACTCGTTCATGCTTTCAAAACCAGCAGCACCTGGGTGATTCTCACACTACCAAGTTTGCCTGCTGGCGTGAGGTACATCCTTGGTCACCGCTGGAACAGAGATTATGTGTGATGATGCTCAGGAAATAGTTCCCAGAAGATTTCACCTCAGTGATGCTAGTCTCTTCTTAATCACCATTTCAGCTGACCAGCATCAAAAATGCCAGCAGAGCAGAAGACTTCACTTTAGTAGTTCTGGTATCTTGCTAATCACAGCTGCTTCTTCAATCCCAGCTGACCAGACCCACAGAATCCTAATTCAAAAAAACCAACAGCCCCAATAGAGTTTTTAAACTTTCCTCCGAAACTTCACAAGCCAGCTCTCCATTGTCTGTGTTGCCCTCAACATTCTTATCTTCCAAGGTCCTACAGAACACTTTAGCAAGCATTGAACAGTCAATGTCTTTTCTAGCCCAAAGTTCCAAAGCTCTTCCACAATCCTCCCAAAAACAACATGCTCAGGTCTGTTCCAGCAGACTTGCCTGTGTATACCCCACTATCTTGTTGTCAACTTGTCTTAGTTAGGGATTCTATTGGTGTGAAAAAAACACCATGAACAAAGCAACTTGGGGAGGAAAGGGTTTGTTCAACTTACATTTCCACATCAAAGTTCATCATCATAGGAATTCAGGACAGCGACTTAAGCAGGGCAGGAACAAGCTAGGAGTTGATGCAGAGGCCATGGAGGGATGATGCTTACTGGTTTGCTCCTCATGGATTTTTCAGATTGTTTTCTTACAAAATCCAGAATCACTAGACCAGGGATGGACCCACCCACAATGGGCTGGGCCCTCCCTAATTAATCACTAATTAATTAAATGCTCTCCAGGCTTGCAGTCAGATCTTATGGAGACATTTTCTCAATTGACTCTAGTTTGTATCAAATTGACATAAAGCAAGCCAGTACAACATCTGACAGGGGATTATATCCAGAATATAGAGAGAACTCAAGAAACTAGTCATGATTATAATAATCATAACATCCATTCAAAAAATGGATCTCTGGGCTGGAGAGATGGCTCAGTGGTTAAGAGCACTGACTGCACTTCCAGAGGTCCTGAGTTCAAATCCCAGCAACCACATGGTGGCTCACAACCATCTGTAATGAGATCTGATGCCCTCTTCTGGTGTGTCTGAAGACAGCTACAGTGTATTCATATATAATAAATAAATAAATAAATAAATAAATAAATAAAAATGGATCTCAGACCTGGAGAGAATTCTCAGAAGATGACAAAAAAGCTGAGAAATATTTTAAAAAAATGTTCATCATCCTCAGCAATTTTGGAAATGCAAGCAAAGCAACTTTAATGTAAGGACAAAAATGAACCATGAACTCTATATGTTAATAAATGGAACCAGAAAAGATCATAATTAGTCTTCCAGACATGGAAAAACAAATGTTGCGCTCTCTCTCTCTCTCTCTCTCTCTCTCTCTCTCTCTCTCTCTCTCTTCTCTCTCTCTCTTCTCTTTCTCTCTTTCTCTCTTTCTCTCTGCCCCTGAGGATTTTAGCTCTAAATTCCCAGACAGCGAGACCCCTAATTAAATGCTTTCTTTGGAAATCTCCCTATTTGTGATGTTTTGCCACAACACCCCTCATCAAGGAAACTTCTTTGTAACAGATAGAGACCACTATAGAAAACCACAGCCAATCAAAATGCATGGTTGTAGAGCCCAGTCCCAACAGATACATCTGCAAAACAACCTCTTACACCTAAGGCCCAGGGAACATTACAGATGGAGCTGAAAGAATGTAAGAGCCCAAGGATTAAGGAGTCTGCTGTGACACTGTGTCTCCTAGTAAAGTCAGGAGTTATATCCATAAAGTCTCACCAACATGGCTGCCTACACAGCAACTAACAAGGAGAAAAACAAAAGGCATGCTAACGTGGACAGAGGAGACCCCACAAGTCCTCAACCCTACACAGGTACTACAGGCAACTCAGAGTAGAAAGATCTTCTTCCTTAGGCAAGAGCACAGCAGTTGGTAACCCAATCACAAAAGAACACACATGGTATTCACTCACTGATAATTGGATATTAGCCCAGAAGCTCACAATAACCAAGATTCAACCCACAGACCACATGAAGCTCATGAAGAAGGAAGACCAAGTGTGGGTGCTTCGGTCCTTCTTAGAAGGAGTAACAAAATACTCATGGGAGCAAATATGGAGACAAAGTGTGGGACAGAAACTGAAGGAGGAGCCATCTGGAGACTATTCCACCTGGGTATCCATCCCTTGTGCAGTCACCAAAGGTAGACACTGATGTGGATGTCAGGAAGTGCATGCTGACAGGAGCCTGATATAGCTGTGTCCTTAGAGGTCTGCCAGAGTTTGACATATTCAGAAGTGGATGCTCACAGCTAACCATTGAACTGATCAAGGGGTTCCCAAGGGAGAAGTTAGAGAGAAGGAGCTGAAGGAGCTGAAAGGGTTTGCAGCCCCATGAGGAGAGAAACAATACCAACCAACCAGAGCTCCCAGAGTCTAAACCACCAGCCTGGGAGTACATAGGGAAGGACCCATGACTGTAGATGTATATGTAAGGGAGGATGGCCTTGTCGGGCATAGGTGGGAGAGGAGGTCCTTGGTCCCATGAAAACTGGATGCCAAGTGTGGGGGAATTCAAGGGTGGGGAGGTGGGAGTGGGGAGTGGGTGGGGGCACATCCTCATAGAAGCAGGAGGGGGGATGGGATGGGGGTTCCTGGGTAGGGGGTAAACGGGTTAAGGGGATAACATCTGAAATGTAAATAAAATATCCAATTAAAAAGGAAGCTACTATTAGGCAATAGTCTGTGAAATAAATTATTAATAAATGCAACCTAACAACTTAAAAAAAAAAGAAAGAAAGAAAAATCTTCTTTCCCTGTCAAGAGCATAGCAGTTGGTCACTCGCGCCACATGGTCAGCATTGAAAACATCCGTACAAGAAACATTATACAGACCCAGACTGAGAAAGTCATATTTAGGGATGTATGTGTATATACATTATATATGCATATAACAAAAATTAATTAAATAGGAGGCTATGAATTTGAGAGAAGGTATTATTACATGGTAGTGTATGTGAGAGGGTTTGGAGGGAGAAGAAACAGAAAATGCTGTAACTATATTATAATATGAGTAAAGGAAATCATTTAAAAAGTGAATAAAGAATAACGTAACCAGTATGCACTGAGCACCACCTAACAAAAGAGCCAATATGCTGCCAGCAAGATGAGATTAATTCATTGTATTCCCCCCAGGTGCCTTCCACACCTTCCCTGCAGTGCAACCATTATATTGATCTAATGTTTACCAATCTCGTATTTCCTTGTAATCGTATTATCTACGTCTACTTTGAGTCACTAGTAGTTGTCTTAGAGATAAAGACCACGATCTAAGTGAACGTGGATAGGAAAGGCTCGTTTCATTGCACTGCTTAGAGACCACCCTTAAGGGAAGTCGAGGCAGGAACTCCAGCTGAAGCCACGGAGGAAAGCTCCTTACTGGCCTGCTCAGTCTGCTTTCTTATATACCACCTGCCCAGTACAGTCCTGCCCACTGGGATGGTCCCTCCCACATCCATCAAACAAACGCCCCAGACTTGGCTACAGGCCATCTGATGGAGCCATTTATGATGGAGGCTTTTTTTTTTCTCAGATGACTCTGGCTTGTACCTAGTTTATTAAAAACTACCCAAGAACAGTAGTGCTGTTCATGTTCTAAATTATATGGAGTATTTTACTGTATAAACCCCTCTATAATTTGCTGTATTTTATACTTCTGCACGCATCCTTCATCGGTTCTATTCACATATTATGTATGCTGTTTGTGGACTCATTCTTTTTCCTTACAGCTTTTCATTAAAAACTTTTCCATAAATAACATAATATTAAAGACCCAGCTGGATATACTTTAAGAAATTAGACATCACGCCCTGCACAGACTCTTACTCCACCGCACTCATTTCCCCCCAAAGGCATTCTATTTTGTATCTGAAAACAGTAAGCAATATTAGTTTGTGTTTTAAAAATAACGTTACACAGCATTCTTTTAGAGGACAAATGAAGAAATGCTGAAGGCCAGGGCTTTAACTGAGTTCTCACTTCCGGTTGCTCACCGTGAGTACCCATCACCAGACTTCAGGGCCCCTCTGCAGCCATTCAAATCTCTACAGCATCTGACGCCAGGGAGCAGGAAGCTCGCGGGCGCCACCCTCTCTCCAGCATTCTCTTTATGTTTGAAGCCTGTGGATTTATGGTGTTTTACAGGGAGACTATGCACTTTGGAAGTTGTTTATTTTACCTTCCACAGCGCTTTTAGGTGTCACAGGAGAGATTTTCAAGATGGCTAATCTGCCAACTTTCTGGAAGTAACAGTCTTAAAAGTATCCTAAATATTCTATCTATGGGAAACAGTCACTTCCCACGAGAACTTCACAATCAGAGTAGCTGACGTTCCTATAAAACATCTGCTTTATGCTTCTTTGGAAGCATGTCAATTTAATTGGAACAACTCGTTGTGTTTCGATGTTAAGTTTTATATGATAGTCTTCGTTTCATGAATATCTTTTGTGGTTTTAAAATAGAGAATGACAGCATATGCTTAATAGTTTCAAAAAAGAGAAGAAACGAGGATGTTTTCCCCTCATTAGAACACAGGAAAGGCAGTTTGCTTGCAGGGAAGCAGCAAGATGCTGAAGAAAGGACGGTATGGGGCTGCAGAATAAGCCCTGAACTGGTTAGGTCAGGCTTAGGAAGAAGGAATAATTCTGAATTGGTTAACTAGTACAGACATGAGGAGGTTCCGACTGTAGTAAAGTCAGGTTTTAATGGTGCTGGTACAAGCAACTAGAGCCCTATGCGTTGGCTAGTTTTATATCAACCTGACATAAACTAAAATTATCCTAGAGGCGAGAACCTCAATTGAGAAATTCCCTCCTTAAAGCCAGGCTGTAGACAAGCCTGGGAGAGATTTTTCTTAACTAATGATTCATGTGGGAGGGTCCAGTCCTCTGTGGGAGGGGCCGCTTCCGGACTGGTCACCGTGGGAGCTGTTGGAAAGCAGACCGAGTTGGACATGAGGAATACGCGAGTGGAAGATGGAATGAGTGGACTGCCTGTGAGATGGATGGGCCTCAGTATTTGTTTCCCAAGCCCCTTCCCTGAAAGGCCATTGTGGCCACAGCTTTGAGGGTTAACATCTGCATGCAGCTGCCGTGTCCTGGCCGTGTTATCTTCTCCCTGGCATATCTAGTCATTGGCTGATTCTAGTGTTTCATTAACACTATTAGCAGTATTAACATTAATACTAAGTTCTCAAATTATTCAACTTGATAATTCTATTTATTTCTTTATGTCTTAAACGTATTGTTTTCAATCACACTTTATGTGGGTAGAGGCGAGATAGGAGTGTGCACATATGACTGCAGTACCTCTGGCGGCCAAAAGAGGGTGTCATATCCCCTGGCGCTGGAGTTACTAGTACTTTTGAGCTGCCCAATGTGGCTCCTAGAGACCAAACTCAGGTCCTCTGGAAGAACAGTTTGTTCTCTCAACAACTGAACCCTTTCTCCAGCGGTTCTGCCAAGTTCTTGCTGCAATTCTGGCTGATACAACTGTAAGGGTATTTTTGGTGTAAGCTGAAGCTAAGACAGAAGGAATTATGCCGATGTGGTCAGCTATACTTTTCAAAACATTTACTCAGGCTGCTAAAGGAAAGAGAAATGGTAAGGGATGCAGAGTGGATGTGTGTGGGTGGATCAGTTACAAAACTTGGTCAGTTGCCCAGGAAAGACTAATAGTATTTGTCATGAATTAGATGAGGACATTGGAAGATTGTTCCCAGATTTCCAGCTTGTATAATAGGAAGAGGTAACATCTGCAATGCGGAGAACATTGGAGAGAGCAAGGGCTTCCAAGTGTAGGCAAACGCCTAGTGTGTAGTCCATCTAGCTTGACTCCAAGGACGTTTGATATGAAAAGCCTCTGGGAAAAGCAAGATGAAGGGGTATAGTCAGCTGGACTTAAAAGTCTTGGAAGGAAGGTTTAGAAGATGTAAGTTTCTGAGACATGGGCAACAGCATTGCCTAAGAGAGAGGTTTGGGAATGGAACTTGAACAACTTCATTGTTTTGTTACTGGACAGAGGACAGTTATGAAAAGAGGCTCAGAAAACATAGAATTCAGCTATTAACATAGTGCATTGTCTTGTGTAAATATCTGACAGATGAGGGATATTTTTCCAACATCCACTCTTGCCTCCCCTAGTGATGACAGTCCATGGTTTCTCTGTGATTTTCAGAAGTCACAGACATGGAGTAGATGGTGCAGGGCTTAGAGAACCTTGGTTTCTATCCTGACATCACCTACAATCTGTTATGTAGAACTGGGAAGTTGCTTAGCCACTCTTACTGGTAAAATGGGACAGAATGTTTACTCTAGCTTAAGGCTTTGTGAAAATTAGACACAAAGCGTGCAGCATAGTATGTAGTGTATCGTAAAACGTGGGTAGTTTCACTTTCCATGGAAAGATTAGGGAATAGTACTGAAAGCAACACAAAACAGAACACAACAGTGTGAGAGGATCTAACAGAGAAAGAGGATATATCTTATTTTGCAGAAATAAACAAGTGAGGGAGAATTAGACTTCTGTTTTAATCACTCTTCTATTGCTGTGAAGAGACACCATGACCACAGCAACTGTTGTAAGATAAAACATTTAATTGGGACATGCTTATAGTTTCAGAGGTTTAGTCCATGGTGGAATGCAGGCTGACATGGTGTTGGAGAAGGAGCTGAGAGTTCTACTTCCAGATCTGTAGCTGGCAGGAAGAAAATGACACTGGGCCTGACTTGTGCTTTTGAAATCCCAAGGCCCACCCCCAGTGACACACTTCCTTCAATGAGGCCACACCCACTCCAACAAGGCCACACCCACTCCAACAAGGCCACACCCACTCCAACAAGGCCACAGCTACCAATCCTTCTCAAGGAGGATCTCTCCCAGATGACTGAGCATTTAAGCATATGAGCCTATTGGTGGCCATTTTTAGTCAATGCACTACAATCAAACTGGGGACCACCAAGGACCCTTCATTTCAGGAACCTTGTCAGCTTTCCATCTATCCTGAAGCTTCTCCCAAAATACTGAGGTACACAAAAGGAGGAGAGGGGAGGAGAGGGGAGGGGAGGAGAGGGGAGGGGAGGGGAGGGGAGGGGAGGGGAGGGAAGAAAAGAAGCCATCCCCTCTATAAACTGTATGAGTAAATTACAAATGACAGAATGTTCTATGCTGTGTAATCTCCTCCATTTTTCTTCACCAAATGCAAAGCAGACATTCATTTATTACATAAATTATGCCACATTCATGTTGCTGTAATCAAACACCTAACAGAAGCAACTTAAAGGAGAGACTGATTTTGGCTCACGGTTCTGGAGGGATTACTTCATCACAGTGAGAAAGGCATGCTATTGATGTGGCTTGGATCATAGCCACAGGAGATTTTGCTGCCACTTCTTTTACCTCGGTGGATCAGGAAGGACATTGCTAAGGCCTGAACAAAAAGCAAATATTACCTTTAGAGCTCTCTGGGATCCACTTCTTAGCTGTCACAGGCCCAAGGGTTCTACAGCATCCCAAAGTGCACCTGGCTGAGGACAAAGAGTTTAAACACTGGAACCTGGGGGACATTTCAGATTCAAAACATAACACAGATACTTATGGTTATTAATATAGAGTTATATGTGTTATGAACACCGGCAAACACTGTACAAAGATCTTGTCTTATGAAAGGGTCACTCTGGTAGGAAAAGATAAAACTAACCTGATCTGTTAAATACATCTTAAAATAGGCTTGTAAAATAAACTCCCAGCCATGGGGTGTGTTAAAAATCCCCACCAGTATGTGGACAGGTGCCTGATAAACTCCCAACCTTGTGAAACTGGCTCTGAATCCCTGACTCTCTGTCCATACTTCAGCTTTGAACTCAAGTTCTACCCTTCTGTGTCTCTGTGGCATGGGAGCAGTTTTGTCTCCTTGTGCCATTGTTATATTTTTTGGGACTAAACAGGGCTCATTGTCACATTGGCCATGGTCATGAGGGTCAGCCGTGATGGTTCACAGGAAGGGCTTTGCAGCAGTGCCAGCACACGGTAGAGATCCAATACATATGTACGAGTAACGTCATTGGCTATGTGTAATGACTTTGAGTTATTGGTTGTGGTCAATGGAGAGGAGACATCTTGAGACAGACACAACCTTGTCTGCTGAGAAATTAGTGTGCTTTCTCAACTTTGTACCACTTCCCATAAAAAATATGTTGTATAGGAATAACAATTCACTTACTGCATCATCATGAAGGTGAGACCAGTACATATAAAGCATTTAAAACAGCACTTGGGCATTAAGAAAACACTAATAAGCCATAAGAATGTTTTCAAAGCCATGTGTGTTGAAGAAGGGGCGTGCTCTAGCCGTAATGTGGCCTAAAACTCAAGAGCCAGCAAGCAGGAGGCTCCAGATACTGTTTGTGTCTTTAACGTGGACTTAGGAGGGAGGGAAGCGCTGTGGATAAGCCCAGTTGTCTGAATTCACTTGGGAAAGATAAAAACAGATAAGTGAAAATGAGTCATTGCCTGAGATGGATGATTTGGTATTTTACCAATAATGAATACTAACTTGTTCCAATGTCGTGGCTCAATATTTCTCTGGCTGGTGTGTGTGTGTGTGTGTGTGAGTAATTGTCATAGAATTTATCTTCCACTGGCTCCAGGAGACATATTGCTCCTAAAAACAGCAGTATGCATGACAACAACTTAGATGACTGCAATCACACTGGCTCCTGAGAGCTGCTCCCATTACTCTAGGGTAGGATATGGGTGACATCTTATTTTGTTTTCCAAATATCCCAGATTATTTCAGTTTGCAGCTGTGACTGAGAACTGTCTTAGAAGAAAGAGACAGTTTCAGAATCCAAATCAGTGGTCATCAAAAACCTCTTCCTCCCAGCTGCTAGCTACATAGAATGCGTCAGCACTCGGGATGGCTCCAGAGCTTTTCTGTCACTTCGCTAAAAGCTGACTTCAATTTCTTTTGCTCCCATTTAGCAAAACGAAAGGAAAAAGAAGGAAAAAAAACCCTTTTGTTTTGTACATCCACCCAATATTTAATGAGCATCTGCTAGAGGACAGCGTGGTCTTTAGTGTGAAGGCTATGAGGATGGTAAAGGAACTTGTGCCCTAGCAGTTGCTAAACTGACTGACTCATGTTTTATGCATTTTAAGTTTTAAGTACAACTTGTAACTGGTTAAAAACCATTTGTGGATTTATTTTGGTTTTGAGAGATGAGCTTGCTATGTTGCCAAGACTTAAATTTATAATCCTCCTGCTTTAACAGCCTAAACACTATTTTCCAGGTATGTACCACTGTGCCTGAAAACTTGTAGATTATCTAGGTAAAATTGGCTTCTCAACTTTTTAATTGTAGTAAAATACATACAGCCACTATAATCTTAGCATTTCTTCAACCTGAAGAGGTTAATCACACCCAAGAAAATGCAAAGAATGAGTAATCCAAGACCAGGACATCAAAATGGGAAAATAAATCCCACATCATAACAGCAAAATAACAGGAATCAATGGTCAGTGCCCACAGACAACTCCCAACATCAACGGTCTCAACTTCCCAATTAAAAAGACACAGGCTAACAGAGTGAATTAGAAATCAGGGTCTCTCCTTCTGCTGCATCTAAGAAACACACCTCGTCGTCAAGGATAATCCTCACCTCTGGGTAAAAAAGGATGATGTCTTAGTTAGGGTCTTATTGCTGTGAAGAGACACCATGACCACAGCAACTCTTACAAAAGAAAACACTTAGTTGGTGCCATCTAACAGTTTCAGAGGTTTTGTTCATTATTTTCATGTGCCATGGTTGGACATGGTATCATGCAGAAGTCACGGTACTAGAAGAGGAGCTCAGAGTTCTGCTTGATCCAAAGGGAGCAGGAGACTATATATCACACTAGATGTAGTTTAAGCATATAGGACCTCAAAGCCCACCTCTACAGTGACATACTTCCTCAAACAAGTCCACACCTACTCCAACAAGATCACACCTCTTAATGGTGTCACTCCCTATAGCCAAGCATTTGAACACATGAATCTATAGGGATCATTCCTATTTAAACCAGCAAAGATGGAAAAGTCTATTCTAAGGGAAAGGATCCAAGAAGCATGGCAGAGTAGCCATTTTAATATTTGACAAAATGGACTTCAAACCAAAACCAGTCAGAAGAGATAAGGAAGGACAGTACATACTCATCAAAGAAAAAATCCGCCAAGATGATGCTGCAATTCTAAACATTAATCACCAAACATAAGGTCACTCACGTTCATAAAAGAAACATTACTCCAGTGAAATATCATGTATTGACCTTAATGCAGTGATGATGGCTGACTTTGATACACTATTCTTACAAATAGACAGATAATCCTGACAAAAACAAACAGAGAAATGCTGAAATTGCATAGTTTCATTAAATGGACCTAGTAGATATTTACAGAACATTTCACCCAAACACAAAAGAATATTCTTTCTTCTCAGTATTCAAGTGACTTTCTCGAAAACTGAACACATGTTTGAACTCAAAGCAAGTCTCAAAAGATATAAGAAAGTAGAGATGACACATTGCGTCCTATCCTATCTCATCACTGTGAATTTTGCTGGATCTCAACAACAGAAACAAGAGAAAGCATGCAAGCTCACTGAAACTGAATAACTCATTGCTGAAAGAAAAATGGGACAAGATAGAAATCAAGAAGGAAGTTAAAAGCATTTTAGAAATTAATGAAAATGAAAACACAACATACCCAAACCTATAAAACACAATAAAGGCAGTTCTAAGAGGTAAGTTCATAACACTGCATACCTACGTTAAAAAATAAATAAATAAATAATTTTAGAAACAGAGATCTTGTATTATCAACTTAACAGCAGATCTGAATGCTCTAGAACAAAGAAAAAAGAAAGAAAGAAAGAGAGAGAGAGAGAGAGAGAGAGAGAGAGAGAGAGAGAGAGAGGAAGGAAGAAAGAAAGAAAGGAAGGAAGAAAGAAAGAAAGAAAGAATACCCCAAAAAAGAGTAGACTGGAACAAATAATAAAACTTAGACCTAAAATCAATGAAATAGAAACACCATCACCAATAAAATAACAACAAAAGCAATGCAAAATTGCAAAATATCAATGAAATGAAGAGTTGGTTTTTTTTTTAGAAAAATCAATGAGATCAATAAACCCTCAGCCAAATTAATTAAAAGATGAAGAGAAAAGGTTTAAATTAGTAAAATTAGATATGGGGGGCATCACAATGGACACCAGTGAAATTCAAAGGATCATAAGAACATACTTTAAAAATCTGAACCCCTCCAAACCAAACAACAACAACAAGAATAGAGGAATCTCAGTGTTCATTCAAGATCAGATAAGCAATTTAAACAGACTCATAACCGCCCCGCCCCAGTAAAATTGAACTAGTATCTAAAGGACTCCCAACCCCAAAGAACCTAGGGACAGATAGATTTAGCACAGAATTCTACCAGACCTTCAAAGAAATTTAATGCCAATACTCCTCAAATTAGTCCCCAAAATAGAAACTAAATTTTGAATTTTAAAAAGATTTTCTAATTCTATGAGGTCACTATCCTTCTGATACCTAAAGCACACAATGATCCAACAACAGAAAGAAAACTACAGAGCAATATCCTTTATGAACATAGATACAGAAATTATCAATAAAATATTTAGAAAATAAATTCAAGAATGTATCAAAAAGATCATCCACCATGATCAAGTAGGTTTTTTCTCAGAGAAGCAGGGAAGGTTCAAAATAGATGACTCAATAAAGATAACCCACCATATAAAAAGGGTGAGAGACAAAAACCACATGATTATTTCAATTAGATGCAGAAAAGGCCTTTGATAAAAATCCAACACCACTTCATAATAAAAGTTCTGGAGAGATGAGGTATATCTTAACATAAGGAAGGCAATTTACAGCAATCCTACAGTCAACATCAACTTGACCAGAGAGAAACCCAAAGCACTTCCAGTTAAATAAAAAACAAGAGGTTATTCATTCTTTTCATGTGAATTCAATATAGTATTGAAGTCTTAGCTTAGACTTAGTCTTCCTAAAATATTTACATATAAGAAAGAAATCTAAATGGAGTCACCAAATCACAGGGGAAACAGTGCCTCAACTAAACATCTTTTGCCACCAAGTAAAACATTCAGTGCCAGGAATAGGTTACATCTAGTTGAGTTGTTGCCCAATGGGATTCTGTGGGAACCCCAAAATAGCTCAAGCTATTTTCAAGGTTCTTCTCCGCAAACTAATGTTTAGGCTTTATTTCTAAGGAAAGTATTTATATATTTCATTGAACATGGAGAGGCTAAGCTACTGCCTATGTAGAGCCTTCAATCCTACTGATTACTGGAAGATACTCTGCATTCTACAGAGGAGAAAGGAAACTATCAGTGCAGCTGGAAACACTGTGATTTATAAAAGTGATCTATATATGAGATATGCTGGTATAATAGTGGCATAAATGTGGTGGGAGTAATCAACCACCTTCTGGTTGGATTTAAGGACCTAAGAGATGGGACCTGTGCCTGGCACTGCTCAACTTTAACTTAAACTGCTAAAGTTTGTGGTCACAATCTTTAGACAGGATAGGCCATGGACCTAGGGAGTGACTGACTCCTAGTGACATTCTACAATACCAATAGGTCAGTGCCTAGCTCAGATTTCCTTCTGCAGTAGCTTCCTCTTGCATTAGGTGGGAACTAACACGGAGACCCAGAGCTAGACAATACGCAAACAGTGAGAGATTTTGGAAGAGTCATTCTTTGGTGATGCCTTCATCAAAGTTCCCCCATCAAGATTCAGGGAACAATAAAGAAGAGGAAGCTTGTAGTGGGTTTGGTTTAATGCTGCTTGTATTATGTTAATTTTGGTCCCCAAAATTGCACGAGAATCCACATGTCCCGCAAGCAATACACTGAGGGACCTTGCCCCCAGTTGCTTTTGATTGGTAAATAAAATTGCCGGCAGCCAATGACTGGGCAGGGCAGACAGAGGTGGGACTTTTAGGATTCCTGGGCAAGGGACTGAGGAAGGAGAAAAGAGAACCACCGTGCTGGGAGAAGGTGGAGGAGAGGAGACGCCACACCTGAGGTGTGGGTCAGAAAACTTAGCTGCCATGTTGGAGCCAGAGCAGTCTCAGGAGGCCCGCCTGACTGGGTCCGGGGCAACAAAGATGGAATGTAGATTTTAGTAAGTAATGACTTGGGAATATCAGAGAGAGGTGGATTAGCCATGTGGAATTTAGGAAGTGACACAGCCATTGAGCTATTTAAGGCTTATCAAAATATAAAGAGGTGTGTGTGTGTGTGTGTGTGTGTGTGTGTGTGTGTGTGTGTGTGTG
>NW_021620885.1:2377108-2420609 GCF_004785775.1 Grammomys surdaster
GTGTGTGTGTGTGTGTGTGTGTGTGTGTGTGTGTGTGTGTGTGTGTGTCTTTCATTCGGGAACTCAGAACATTGGGGCGGGTAACAGGAACCTGCCGCTGCTGCCAGGATCAATTTGAATGATTAATTGGGTACTTCTACGGAAGCTGAAAAACTATAAATGCCAGAGGCGATGGAGGACTCCAAAGAAATGTTGTCCTCTATACACAACAGGACTGATGCACAACAGTCAAAATCTCCACAGAGATTTTGGCAGAATGCACCAGGTCTCATCTCGTTCAAGCCAAATAGGGTCCCAGCACTGAGGGGGGCAGGGGGAGGGGGAAGATGTCACTGGCTCCTCTTCCTAACCAAGAAACTATCTGCAATTGGCATCCACTTGCAAAGGAAGAATGAGTTTTCTCCTCCAACGGAGACTCGTTGAGTGCATTAACCACACATATGGATAGCCCAATGCCCAGCATTAGGTAGGCAACACAAAAATGAACTCAGTGTATTTTGTAGACGTTTTCTCTCACGCTGCTTTGGTTTTTTGTTTGTTTGGTTTTTTGTTCTTTATCTTAATGGTCTTTTGCTTATCTATTATGGTTTCCAATTTTTTGTTTTTATTGTGTGTTGTGTTTCTTGTATTTCTTCTTCTGATTTTCTTTTGTCTGTTTTACTAGATAGAAATAAGGTTGGGTGGAGTACGGATATGGGAAGGATCTGGGAGGACTTAGGAGAGGAGAAACTATGATCAGAACATATAAAAAAATTTTTTCAGTAAAAAACAATTTTAAATTTTAAAAATAGCTTTAAAAAGGTACCAGACATAGTTATTTTTCTCATTTATAAAACACATTTCTGACCTTTTGACTTTGCATTCTGATTATAAATTGAGCATTTTAACTATTTTCCATTTGCTAGTAGACTAGTTTGAAAATGAGACTCTGGCTCAGCATGATCAACATATTAGAAAAAAATCTGAATTCATTTGAATTCTGTATTGGCTTGTGGCAATTATATCCATGCAAGACCCTAGATAAATACACAGAAAACTGTATTTAGCTGGGGGTAGCTAGGTCTATCCCTCAGTGATGTAATATCAGAGCTTATATTCTGTTTCTAGAAGCATATCAGCCACACATTCAAATAACTTAGATTCCAGTTACCCTCCATCTTTATTGGCCCAGAAGAAGCAGAAGCCATAGAAAAGTTCAGTACAGCCTCTGGTGGCCTCATCTTACCTCCCTTTCTATCCCTCTGCGGGTCTTTTCTTTCTCTGACCTCCCACTGGCTTTGATAAATAGGCTGACACTGAGGGAAGCTGTGGGTTATCAGACTTGAGCTTACTTGGGAGGTATACACTAACCAGATTGGTGGTCAGTGAACTGTATTTCAGGGTAAAATGGAAAATGCCCATCATATTGGGTACTTAGAAGCCATTGAATGGGACTGTGACAAATGTCTAACATGACGTGTACGTTGTTATGGTCAGAACTAAAATCAAAGCAGATGACCCTTCGGGATTGCCCTTGCCTTACTGCCTTTTTGAATGTAAGGCCAAGGATTCTCAACTCTGTGAATGAAAAAAAAAAGAAGTGGGATACTATAAAATCAAAGAAAGATTAAAAAGAAAAGGTTGTCTTTGTATTCAATGAGACATTAGCCCTTGATCAGTTTCTGCTAAGATGAGATGGGTATTCCAGAATACAGAATTAGCCTTGAAAAAGTCAATGCTTGCTCTATTCTAACTGAAGTTTGCAAGATGCTCTGGGCTATCTGGAGAGCCTCGCACAGGCTACATATCTGAATACTGACCATGAGGATCGTGCTCTTCTTGTTCTCCTCGGGATGAAGAGAGAGTTTCAGAATCCTGTTATTTCACATTCTGCTTGGCATAAGGCATGGACAGCTGATGTTCTCTCCCAGCAGGGGGCGCCCTTCCCCTGTCGGTAGAAACTGTCACGCGCTTGATGCTTTCTAGTCTCTATTACTCTTTATGCCCTTGACTTTCTGGTTTTACATTTTGGTGAAAACATTATAAAAGGACACATGATGACAGCTAATGTCACACAATGTGTGCTTGTTACATATGTCAGCACAATGCACCCACCTAAACTCATAGATTTAACAAGTTTCCTTATAGGATCAGCCTAAGATACAACTCAGTGTGTTACTCTTTTCATCTTGATGACCACTTATATGACAAAACAATTCACGGGAAGAATTGGGGGGCTCAGTTTCAGAGTGTTCAGCCCATGAGTGCCACCATGGCTGACCCATGTGTGTCACAGAGGCAAGACCGCATGGTAGAGAATCTTCATGGTTGACAGGAAGTGGAGACAGGGAATACTGGCCTTCTGCTACGTGACCCCTTTCCCTTTTATAATCCCCAGGTTCCCAGCTCACAAGACAGGGCTGCTCAAATTCTTCCTCAGTTTGTGCTCTTTGGAAACTCCCTCAAAGACATACCTAAGTGTCTCTTATCAGTTTCCTTGGTGATTGTAAATCCAGGCAAGCCAGAAACGCAGACAGTCTACTTGTACTACCTGGTTTCAGAACTTGTATGAGATTTTCTGCTATAAATTTAGGAACTTCTAATCTGGGAAGGTATGAAGTTTCCCCTCAAAAATGCAATCACACTAATAGGTACAGTGGTGTATACCTTTAATTCCAGCACCCAGGAGGCAGAAGCAGGCATATCTTTCTGAGCTCAAAGCCAGCCTATCTACATAGTGAAGTAATGTCTACCCACAGCTACATAGAGAGACTTTGCCAAAAAATAAAAACTAAGAAGTTATTAAAAGTACATTGAGATCACATATCACCTTAGTCAGAATGGCTAGCCTAAGAAAACAAATGGCAGTAAGTACTCTCAAGGATGTGGGAGGAAAGGGACCTTACACACTGCTAGTGAGGGCATAAGCTAGTGCAGACACTGTGGGAATCAGAGAGGTTCCTCAAAGAAGTTTAAGTACACACACACACACACACACGTATGCACTTAAAAAAATTAAATCTAACTACTGTATGATCCAGCCATGCCAGTCCTGAATATTTGCCCAAAGCAATCTAAGTCACATGCCACAGGGACACTTGCAATGTCACTGTTCTATCACATTAGCCAGGATATGGAACCAGCCTAGATGCTCTTCAACAAATGAATAAAGAGAACAGGGTATGTGCACATGGAGTCCTATTCCACTGCAAAGGAGGAAGCTATGACATTTGTAGGAAAGTAGGTGGATCTGAAGGTCTACATGGAAGAAGAAAGAGGGTCTGTGTAGGAAAGGGAGGTTAAAAGGAGGAGAGACAAGGGTGGGGCTGCAGTGAGGCATATATGAGCAATGTACAATGACACAGATGTACAAAATGTCATAACATTTTACATTAGTTAATGTCATAATGTATTACATTATTTAGCTCGTTGTTTTATATCCTAAAATATCCATAAACGGGGTTTGCAACCCTATAGAAAGATCAACAATATCAACCAACCAGACCCCCTAGAGCTCCCAGAGACTAAACCACCAACTAAAGAGTACACATGGAGGGACCTGTGGCTCCAGCAGCATATGTAGCAGAGGATGGCCTTATCTATCATCATTGGAAAAGGAGGCCCTTGGTCCTGTGAAGGCTTGATGCCCAAGCACAGGGAAACGCTAGGGTGGAGAGGTCAGAGTGGGTAAGTGGGTAGGGAACCACCCTCATAGAAGCAGGAAGGGAGGTTGGATGGGGGGTTGCAGAGAGGAAACTGGGAAGGGGGAATAACATTTGAAATGTAAATAAATAAAATAACAAATAAAAAGTATACCTATAAACATGAAGTTATAGAAAAGCAAGATACAACATGATCACCTCATACTGTGGCTGTTATGTGTTTATTCGAGGAAGATTTTGTTCTCAATAAACATTAGCTACTTTCTGGGGTCAGACTTTCTTCCCAGCTTTTTAAACCAAGACATTTGACAAAGCCTTTTGGATGCTGTGTGTTCAGCCTTGAATTTATCCCCTAGCATAGGGCTGCTAAACGCCCTTGGTACTGAATCTGAAGAGATTTCAAGGGACAGCCATTAGAATGTTCAAAGGACATGAACATTTGAATAAATCATTGACCTAAACAAGAAAAGTGTCCACATTATTTTAAGCGCATCAGGAATCAGCAGTGAATTGGGGTATACTGGAATTAAGCGCATCAGGAATCAGCAGTGAATTGGGGTATACTGGAACATCCTTAGAGCTTTGCTCCAAGAGCAGAATGAGTCACTTTTCTAACTCCATCTAAAAATTAACACTCCACAAGGCTCCCTTCCTGTCACTCAAAGAAGAACAAATTGACGTAAAATTTATAATCTAACCTCCCCAAATCATGTTCACTTCCTGTTCCTCTACAAAATATAGCCTTTCAGGGTCACCATTCAAAGACCATTCCACTAAATAATAATTAACAAGACTTTCAATGTTAATTGTTCATAGTCTCCAATAGTTAAACAGGATTCTTGTTTTTGAAGGATATATTTTTGCATTACTTGTGATTCAAGCTATGATTGCAGGTATTAAAATATCTTCATATGGGTGGTGTTATATGGATTTTCACTTTGTAAACAACCAACTCAACTATGTTTCGTATGTATGCTATATACCTCAATAAAATGTATTTTAAAACAGATCACATAAAGAAGCATATAATAATAAACATGGAAAATAATTACAGGTTCTATAACGAGCCAAAAATGAGTTTTCCTAATAATATATAGAGTTTGTAAGATAAAAACAGAAAGGACCCACAACACTAGAAAAATAAATGTGCAAAGTATATGAATTTGCTTGCGGTGAGACAGCTTGGCAGGTAAAGGCACTTCTTGCCAAGCTTGATGACCTGAGTTAAACCCCTGCAACCCATATGGAGGAGAACCAACTCTCACAAGCTCTCCTCTGGTCCCCACATGGACATTTACACTTTACAGGGGGAGAGTGAGCCATGAACATGTAAGATAATGGTCAATCTTCTTTAAAAAGAGAAATACAAAGAAAATCTGATTGAAATGCTTTTTTTGTCTACCAGATTGCCAAAATTATGGCAAGATCAACATCAACAGACACATTTCTATATTATAGGATGAGATAAACAGATAAACTGGTGCCACATTTACCAAAAACAATTTTATGATAACTACCATATGTGCAAATGGACTTTCTTTGGCCCCGTAATTGCCCTTCTGAAAGTTGAAGTATTCGAAAATTGACACACATACCAGGGTATTTATGGTAGCAATTCTTCCAAGTGCTTGATGGAAAATCACCTAAATCTAATAGTGATGAGATCTTAGGTAATGGTACAATCTCAAATTAAATCAACCCTAGAAAAGAATGAGAATTGTCTTAGGCACTGATAAGAAAATATCTTCAAGATATATTGTTGGTTGAAAATCATGGCAGTGTATATAGTTAACTACCATCTACAAAGGACAGACATGAAATATATTAATATTTGCTGGGTATATACAAAATATCCTTAGAAAGATATTCCAGAAATTTATTACCATTGACTTGTCCAGAAAGGCACACTGGTTGGTGTAGATGCCAGGACTCAAGGTGGGGCTTTCTTTGAGTTGCTTCTGTACATGTTGAATATTATACTAGTGAATTTATTTGTAAAATGATACGTTTTTAAAAAAAATATGTCCCCAAGTTTCTATCTTTGCAAATAAGTCTGAGATGCTTTCTAGAACAGAATAAATCTGAACCACAAGGGATGCATAGGATCAGGTTGAGGGGTTGATTTCTTCTGCCTTAAAGGAATTGCGGGTTGGCGACGTGGTTTCTTCAGTAGTTTCTTCAAAGAATCCTCAGAACCAGTTACAGAATATGGTCATTCAGATTCTAACTCAATCTCATATTCACTGGGATTTTGCTCATCTTTCTGAAGAACTTTTTTTTCTCGAATACTTCTATTTATAGCACACAAAAGACAGTTTTTATATTAAGACAAATTAGCTTGCTGGGTTTGTGTCATGTCTTATTAAGGGTGTTCAGCATCATGTTGGTGGCCTCTGAAAATTATCCAAACTAGGTTTGGCAGTAAATTATCAAATGGCATGGCTGGACTGTCATTAGATGTACTGTCCAACACAAATCATTACAGTGCTGCGTTAAAAGTCAGGCCACTTGAGCACCAGCCTTAAGTGGATCCCAGTGTTAAGAGACTTACTCAGGGGAAGGGCTCATCTTTCCAATAGGATCATTTTGCGATCATTTGGATTCACATGAACGAACAAAGCAGACACTGCTAAGTTGCTCTTCTTATGGAGGATGAGACACTTACTGAGGGTTCACTCTACATCAGGAACTTTGGCTAAGTGAATTTTATCACTGTAAAAGTTGGCTTAGTTATCTCTATTTTCTAAAGAAGAAGCAAAGACCCAAACAGAATTGTACAGATTCAGAGCTGCTACAGCAAGGATTCGAACAATTCCAAATGCAGAAAGCCCATGTTGGTGCTGCCCACAGAGTGTAAAGCATCTTCTCCAGCTCAGGATGGAATCTAGGAATACATACATCCCATGTAAGAGTCATGTTTACTCATCCGTCTTTAATCAGGAGTGTGTCCATAGCCCTTTGCTGTTCAAAGACTTTAATTAATGAGGATTTTTGAGACAGGGTCTGCCTCCATAAGCCAGACTGGCTTCAAACTCTGCTATGTAGTCCAGGCTAGACTTCGATTCATGGGACTCCTGAGTCAGCTTCTTAAATACTGGCTTTGTAGAAGTAAGCCACTAAGGACATTATGAAAATACTATCCCTGTTTAAACTGTTAAAGTGTTCATTTTGTGCCTGTTTTTGTTGATGTCATTCAAGTTTGTATTCTTAGCTGTATTGTAGTGCATAGGAAGAATATGTGGTTGTATTTTTCATATAATATATCACCTGGAAGCACAAAATATGCATTAGTTGCTGGTGGATGACATTGAACATTTCTCCATCCTGAAATCTCTGGTATCCCCCTCCCTCTTGGTTACAACCAACACTACATAGAAATATATGTTACAACTGCATATGTAGCATACACCTTAGTAAATTTATCCCTAAGCTTAGCATGTACTCATGATTTTGGTACAATTCAATTACATAAGTATTTGTCTGTTTTGTTATAAAAATACTTACAGGTTCTAGGGAGAGGTGTGAGGACCACTTGTGCTTGGATCCCTGGTGCCTACTAAGAATTGGCCATAGCAGCCGGTATCTGCAACCCTAGTTCTGAAGGAGTAGAGATAAGTCATGGGTCGTTGGCCAGGTGTCTAACCAAACTAATAGGCTCTGGGTTCAGTGAAAGATTTTTGTCCCCCAGAATGAGTTGGAGAGCAATTGAGGAAGACCCCCACATTAACCTCTGACTCTATGTGCATGCACACATATGTGTGTATACTCGTATGTACACACCAACATAAACACATACAAATACTATACTCTCAGGCAGACAGAAATGACAAACTTGTTAAAAATCTGAGGATGTAAGTCTATTAAATCTTGATCTAAAGTTATCACATTTGATAACTATTATCTTAAGGTAAATTTTTTTCTACTTTGGTTTATAGTTCTGAGAATTTTAGCATATGTATAAATTGTGTCCCCCACCCCTTGCAATTGGTATACAAAACAGTAGCACCCTCCAAACTCCCTTGTGTGCTTTTATAGAAATTGTTCTTCAAAAACAATTGAATTTCTTTACATATTTCTTTATTTGAAATATGTATTCTATTCACTAATCTTTCATGGATGCTTTGCTGCTTTTCTATCTCATTATAACCAGTCACATGAAGTTGCAATGACTTTTCAGAAAATAGATTTATTAGCTAAGTTCCTTTGGATTAGAATCTCTCTGTCAGATAACTAGATCCTTTGTTCAGGGTCTCACCTGAATAGAATTAAAGTATTGGTAGGGAGTGATGTTGACTGATATTCAGAGCCATATTCCCAATTCATTTCAGGTTCTGAGACTAAGGACCTCAGCATTGACAGAACATCCTCCTTCAGAACCATTTCATAACATGGCTGTCTGCCTGTTTGAAATCAAGGAGAGAGTGTCAGCTGGCATCTGCCTGTGGACTCCCCAGGTCCAGCCTAGTTCTTCAAGGGTATGCTTCCTCTCACAAATTCACAGCCCACAGAATTAGAAACTTTAGCTGGATCTACACTCTCCCTTGCTCTATAGTAAGACAGTGTCACCATCATGACACCCAATCTGTACCCATAGATTCAGATCATATGCAGGGGAGGGAATGACACTTGCAGCGAGCCCTAGATCAGGATGTACAAACCTTAAGGGCTATCTTGGAATTCTACCACAGAGATCTAGAGAAATGTTCTCTAAAATGTCAGTGTGTGTGTGTGTGTGTGTGTGTGTGTGTGTGTGTGTGTGAAGTTAAACTTCTGTGGTCCCTGAAGGTGTAACTTGAACCACGTGTAGCATCCACACAATCTTGCTTAGCTTAGAAAAACAGCTACTCACACTCAGGTAGAATCCCTTCTGACAGGGGCCACTTGTTAGACCTCCTGAGCTCTCTGAAGGGAAGTTAGTATTCTAAGTTTGTAATGTAATCCACCATTTCAGAAAAAAAGAAAGAACTAAAGATTTAAAAGATTTACAATTTACATTTTTAAAAAGTTAAGCCAGAGAATGGATAGTTTGGGGGCTTCATTCCTACTATAATCTCTCACTTTACAGAACTATCCTAGCATGAACCCCAAGCTGTATAAATAAATTTCCTAAGTTAGGAGAGCTGCCCATCATATATAGCTTGATCAGGCTAGCCCTTCTTGTCCTGGGAATACTTTTATTCCTGCTCATCATGTTAAAGCTTATTTTTAACAACATCAACATGTTGGGAGCCAAAGTACATGGCTTAACTCTGAAAATGGACCCCCAGACAGAGTTATTAAATTAACAGGCTTGCAAGCCAAGGATGGCTAAGATTCTGCACAGAGCCTTACCAACCTAAGACAGAAGTGCATTGCCTTTGATAATGCATATTCCATGACCAACAAGAAAGGCATTCTTGTCAGAACAACTTAAGACAGGCTCAGTCTTGTTAATGAAATAAAAAAGAGGAAGAAGTGGAGAGCTTTTGGGGCTGCTTAGCAAGAATCTGACATGCGCTAAGGACAAGGAGGTAGACTTCAAGCAGGAATTTGACATTAGACTAGAACAAAGAAGTAATTTGAGGCAGGAATCTAAATCATAGGCTACAACAAAGAAGTAATCTCAGGCAGGAATCTAAATATTAGTCTAGAACAAAGTGACAGGAATCTAATTTTAGTCTAGAACAAGGAAGTAGGCTTCAGACATGAAAACAACCTTAGGCTAGGATAGGGAAGTAGGGTCAGAAACTTTGGTCATCCTGATAAGCCTTTACGGGAGTGTTCACGTAACTGGGTTTAATGCCTTGTTTTTTCTTTCACTATTTGTGTTTATTGTATTGCTTGCTCCTTGACTATTTGTATCTATTGTATTGCTAGATCCTCAACCTAGAACTGACCTTAATACATGCATGTAATCAAAATAGTATGAAAGCATAAAGGAAGAGGGGGTATAGGATAGGGGGTTCTAGGGAGGGGAAATGGGTAAAGAGGATGACATCTGTATTATAAATAAATAAAATATCCAATAAAAATTAAATTAAATTATTTTTTTTTTAAAAAAAAGGAGAGCTGCCCATGAATCATTGAAGTTCCTGTCAGGGTTTCAATTAGCACCCAGTTCCCATGATGCCTAGCACTCCTTTGGCCTACATATCCATTAGTTTGTTCCACTGTTGTGTGTCCAAATAATCTACTTGAAAATGAGAGTATTCTAAAGAAGCTAATAATTTCTCAAGACATTTGCTTTTAAAATAATAATAATAATAATAATAATAATAATAATAGTCTTCTTCATTTAGTCAGTTGCCACAGGGCAGATTTTTATTCATGGTTTCTCTAACACAGAGTATAATTCATCAAGTTTTAGTAATAATTGATATATTGCTTTTGAAAAACATCTGCCAAGAGAGTACCCAGAGAAACAAGCAAAAATGCAAAGGATCTGCCTAATTAACTCATATCACATTAGACATTTATGTCAAGTGAGTACTTTATGGAGTCTGACATCAGGACAAATATAATAATAACGATATCTCTCAGGACAATTCTGTAATATAAAAAATTACTACCTGAAGAGTGCTTTGCTTGTAGAAGCTGTTTCATAAATCTCAAGTAGTATTTATAATTAATAACCTTGAATGCCTTTGGCATTAATCAAATATGATCTGATTTGACATAAATCAAAGTTGCCAATGGTCAAAGAGTGGTATACATGGAGAATATTATACTCAATGAATCTAACCAAACGTGTGTGTGTGTGTGTGTGTGTGTGTGTATGAAATAGATACAAATATTTATGAAAGAAATAAACATAAACCACAATAATTCTAAAGCCTATGAAAAGAATTGTGCAGGGTAATAGTAAATATGTGATAAAACACAATAAAACTTGCCTTTGAATACTGCTTTGAATTAATTTAGGTTCTTTCATGTTGCAGAATTGGTCACTTCATTTCCTTTAGAATCCCTAAAAGAAGTCAGCACAATGGTAATGCTTACACCTAGGAAACCAAGACCTGAGGATCATGAGTTCAAAGCCATCTAAGAAACTGAGGTCTGGGGATCATGAATTCAAGGCCAGCTTGGGCTCAATAGGAACTTTGAAGCTAGCATGAGCTACAGGACAAAGCTTAAACGTCTTAAAGAAATTAACACCCACAAATGTTTGTAGTCCTAGAAAATCCACAGATGTTTCCCAGGGCATATTCTGGTAGCTTCTATTTCACTGGGATCAGGAAAACCTGCTTTCAAGATGCTTGCTTCTTATCCTGGCATTAGAACTACCTCTACTAGAATACTCATATGTCAATAAGAAAATGACAACCATTTAAAAATGGTTAAAGGAACTGAACATATATCCTTGCAAAGAAAATATTCAGTGACCAAAAAGTAAATAGGAAGATATTAAAAGTCAAAATCGTCAGGTAAAGAAAACACTGGGGAGCACTGTACCCATGGTGATGGCTAGAACCATACACTGGGCTGCAAGGCTGACGACCTAAGTTCAACCCCAGGACTCACATGCTGAAGAAAAAGAACCAACTCCTGCAAGTTGCCTTCTGACCTCCACTTGTTTCTGAGTTGTTGTATGTGTATTCATAAAGAATAAATACATATAAAAAGTCTTTAAGTTGTTGAAGAAAAAAGTTGTTAAGCTGGCAGTGTAGCTCAGAGTTAAAGCACTTGTCTGGCATGTGAGGCCCTGGCTTCAAACCCTAGTGCACACACATCAAAGAAACTGTAGGCATGGACATCAAGAAATCAGATGTCACCAGGCAGTGGTGGTGCACACCTTTAATCCCAGTACTTGGGAGGCAGAGGCAGGCTGGTCTACAGAGTGAGTTCTAGGACAGCCAGGACTACACAGAGAAAAACTCTGTCTCAAAAAAAAAAAAAAAAAAAAAAACCCAAAAAACCAAAAATGCAAAACTGAAAAAAAAAAGAAAAAAGAAAGAAAGAAATTAGATGTCCTGGGTATTATATAGTTTTCTTCATTCATTGTTTTCTTCAAAGGGTAGAAATATTCACACATACTAGAATAAATACTTTTTTCTAAATAAAAATAGCATTGGTTAAAATGCAGAATTATAATGTTTATAGTTCTGATAGAACAGTATAATGGGGCTATACTAATTTAGTACTTTCTCAAAGTCCAGAAACAGAATAACCATATGGCCTGGCAATACAACCCATGAGCACAGATATAACCCAGAGACAAAAGGCAGGTATGTGTCTTGCAAGTGTCCACTGCAGCATTATCCATAATGGCTAAAAAGTGGAAGAAGCCAAGTGCACAGTGCATGTACAACACACATATATTACTCATCTATAATCTAACATATGAAACAGTATTAATAAGCCTTGTAAGCATTAGGTAAGTGAAATAATTCATGCATAAAAGCATCCCTATTATGTGATCATTTACAAGAGATACCTAGCTAGGCAACTCCGCAGTCAGAAAGCACGATGGAGGCTCCAACGGACTGTGAGTGAAGGGAATGAGATGCTACTGCCTAATAGGCAAGGAGAATCAGTTTGCAGTAGTGTACGTTTGCAAACAGCAATGGTGACTATGTAACATCCTGAGAAAGAACATTGCTGATAAATCATATATGTAAGAATCTAGGCATGGTGGCACACACCTACAATAATCCCAGCTGTACACAGAAGAAGGATTAAAGTCATATTGGCCACATATCAAATTTGAAGACAGCCAGGACTACATAAGATCCTGCCTTCAAAAAATCTTCCAAAAAAGCCAAAATCAAGAAGTTAAATATTTCAGGGCTAGAGAGATGGCTCAGCAGTTAAAAGCATTATCTGCTCTTCCAGAGGTCCTGAGTTCAATTTCCAGCAACCACATGATGGCTCATAACCATTTATAATGTAATTTGATGCCGTCTTCTGACATGCAGGTGTACATGCAGATAGAGCTCTCATATATATATATAAATTCAATGAACCTTTTTTAAAAGTTCAATGTTTTAAGTATTTTAAACCATAATTTTAAAAATTAATCATATAGCATATTTAAAAAGCATTTAATTGTTTGCCTTAAATTGTGGAGTTCCATGATCTGTGAATTATATAGATAGCAATAAAGCTATCTATATAAAAGCTATCTATATAAAGCTATTTATATAAAAGAACCAATGTTTGAAATCTAAAACACCTCTTGAATATTACTTACACACATACACACAAATAGATATATCTGTGAATCGCATCTCTGTTCTCAACCAAGCTTTCTTAAATATCTCCAGTTCCACTGGGGATAATCCGACCTACACTTTCTCTCCAAGTACCATATTTAAAATTTTTCCCTGGGTTACATTGCTAGTACCACAAAAGCAGGCTCTCTGTTTGCTTTTAATTCTGTATGGCTTCATAGTGACAAGGAAAGTATCTGATAGACAGTTGGTACTGTGTGGATAGATGGACAGATGAACGAGTAGATAGATGGGGAACTGATGGATGGATGAGAGACGGACGGATATTGAGCCTAGAGTTTTCATGAATTGTTTTGGTCTTGTTAGTTGACAATATGAAACTACCAAAATGTATAGATAAAAAGAGTTTAAAGAAGCTATAGACAAGTTATGATTCTTAATATTGCCTTTGGAACCCATCCCAAGAGACATTTTAACAGTGTGTATGATGGTTTGTATATGCAAGGAGTGGCACTATTTGGAGGTGTGGCCCTGTTGGAGATGGTGTGTCACTGTGGGTATGGGCTTTAAGACCCTCATCCTAGCTGCCTGGAAGTCAGTATTCTGCCAGCAGCCTTCAGATGAAGATGTGGACTTCTCAGCTCCTCCGGCACCATGCCTGCCTGGATGACAATGGACTGAACCAGCCTCTGAGCCTGTAAGCCAGCCCCAATTAAATGTTGTCCTTTATAAGACTTGTCTTGGTCATGGAATCTGTTCACTGCAGTAAACCCTAACTAAGCAGTATGCACATCGCTACAAAGGGACTCATGCAGCTGTGATGAAGGGTGATGCAAAGGATTTCTAATGGCCAGGGGGCTGTTTTGTCTTTGGAGAAATGATTTGCTTATAAATTGTTTGAAATTTTAGTTCTGGAGGCAAAATAATAAGAGAAGCCATAAATGCAGAGCACAAGCAAAGGTTCTTTATAGGAGAGGAAAACCTTCCATGAGAAGTCAAGTAGCTATGAGTTGTTTAGATTAAAGAGGAACTCTTTAAGGAGATCTAACTGGGGAGGGAAACAGGCTTCACGTTGAAGAGGGCTGAAGAACAGTAAAACAAGCACAAAGGGCAGAGGCAAACTGAACCTGGGGAAATATCCTTGGAGCTAATTATAGTCAGAAAGTAGAACCATTTCCCTAAAGAGGTAATTATCATAAACTCAGTCATGACATTCAGAGGGAAATTAGAGTTTTTGGAAGTGGTGCTCATTTTTCGGATCCCGGAAGTTCTACAGCCGCCTCCGAATTCATTACCCTCTTCCACCCCTCGATTCTTTGCCTCCTGTGAAGTTTTCCATTTCAACTGAGATCCTGCCTTCGAAGAGCTTTACAATTGTGTGTGTGTGTGTGTGTGTGTGTGTGTGTGTGTGCATGTGTTTTAACCAGACGCATTCAGTAGAATGCCTGACTTAAAACTGCACCTAACAGACCAGGCCAGTGATAGTTACACAAGATGATTTTTCTCATTTTTGAGATCAATACAAGAAAGGCTGAAATTCCGGTTTAAATTTTATTTTCTTCCTTTTTCTTTTTTTCTACCCAAAATCTCACGTGTCCCAGGCTGGCCTCACCATGTAGCTGAGAACGGCCTTGAACATTTGATCTCCCTGTCTTCGCTACCTACACGTGGGAATTGTATGTGTGACCATACCTGGTTTATATGGGCAATGGATCAATCCCAGGCAGCACTCAGCTCTGTCCCCATCCCCTTGAAATTTCCAAAGAATGTTAGAGTTTCTTATACTAGACAGTAGTTCACAATTTTGCAAAACCTTGGTACATTTATATATTGCAAGATGCCTGTATCACATAGCACATTTTCAATAAGCCCTTCATTTTTCTCTTTCTCCCTGAATTCCTACAAGACAGCAGTAAAGAATAAACAAAACAAGTTACATCAGTGATTGAACTATTTTGAGAAATACCTAGAGAACTGAAAAGGAAGACAGCCTGTTGGTGGTCTAAAGAAGTGAGCGTAAGACACTGTAATGCTGCCGTGTGAAAAGAGCATGTTAACACTTTTGGAAGAATCTTGGGAGAGGCAAGTGCAATGTGGAGGTAGTTCTGTGAAAAGAACCAGAATTGGGAAGGGCTGATGGACCCTGTGTCCCTGAAGAGCTTCTCCGGATAATCTTCTCTTCTGGGAATTTTTATCCCCTTTCAAACAAAGGCAGAGGGTTGTTCCTTCAAGGTTCAGTGATCTGCCTATGAGGTCTGGAGTGGTTAGGGTAGGTGTCTATGGCCATTAGCATATTGACTTTTGGAGGCCACCTCTGCAGGAGACTGCCTCCCTTTTTATCTATCCTGACTCTACAGGCATGCAGATCTGTTCACCATCTGATGATGCTGGAGAACCAATGAGAAGAAAAGTAAGGCATCTGCCTGGAACACTCAAAGCACTAGGCAAAGTCACACATATAAAAGAAGCCTCCACATGGGGTCCATGGGAAATGATAAAACAAAGCCCTATTAAAAACAAATGACGAGTTCCTGGCGGCGGGGACCCGGGTAGCCAACGGCCTGTGAGCATCATGCCTAAGTTTTACTGTGACTACTGTGATACATATCTTACCCACGATTCCCCATCTGTGAGGAAGACACACTGCAGTGGTCGGAAACACAAAGAGAATGTGAAAGACTATTACCAGAAATGGATGGAAGAGCAGGCCCAGAGCCTGATTGACAAGACAACGGCTGCATTTCAACAAGGAAAGATCCCTCCGGCTCCGTTCTCTGCTCCTCCGCCTGCAGGGGCCATGATCCCGCCTCCCCCCAGTCTCCCGGGTCCTCCTCGGCCTGGCATGATGCCTGCACCCCACATGGGAGGCCCTCCCATGATGCCAATGATGGGCCCCCCTCCTCCTGGGATGATGCCTGTGGGACCAGCTCCTGGGATGAGACCGCCCATGGGAGGCCACATGCCCATGATGCCCGGGCCTCCCATGATGAGACCTCCTGCCCGCCCGATGATGGTGCCCACACGGCCCGGCATGACCCGGCCAGACAGATAAGAGCAGAAGCGCTCGCTCTTCATCGTTTTGTATTGTGCTGTTTCACCAGGAGATCTTGGTGCTGAGCCTGCGTGCTTACTAGACGCATGGCCAGGACCTTCCTTCATAACAGAGAGGAAGAAGTGATACAGAAGGGGCTGTTTTCACTTACATTGGGAAACATGAAAATAAAATGGTCAGCTGTTTTAGTTAAAAAAAAAAAAAACAAATGACAGAAAATAGAACAGGCTCAAGACAGGAAATAACAGCAAAAGTTCCAGAATGAGCAGCTTCTATTATTCTATGCACAACATACCTGTTCGCGAGACAATTGTAAGAAACCAAGTATTTCTTCTTGACCTGGTTCAAATAAACAAACAGTGTGGCCATACTTGGATGGAAACTATGGAAAGAGAATCCATGGAGCAATATTCATTACAGCGAAGCAGAATTAGCCTTCCAACAGCCCAGAGGTCATGATGTGGAAACCCAGAAGAACATTGTGCTGTTCCCTAGACAACGCCTACAAGGTGCTATTGGGTATTCTGATCCAGTGTAGTAGAAGGAAAATAAGGCTCATCAAACAAGCAAGCATTTTAAAAGATGACTGGGGACAAGATATTAAACATTCAAATGTATGCAACAGAAGAACTAAGATCCTAACTTACAAAATTTACAAGACATGGGAACTGATTTGCAGAAAACTGTGACTTCAGCCTCTTCTTTTCAGGCAGGAAGTAAAACTCAGTGGCTTAATTGAGCAAACAATAAAAGAGTGGTTGAGCATATTTACTCATGCAAATAATCACCAGAAAATAAAAATGCTTAGCTGGCTGCTTCTGTGAGACGGGAGTTTCAGGCTGTTGCTCTTCGTCATGGGCCTTTCAAGTGTTCTCTTTTTGTTACTCTATGTGTGTGTTACTTTGATTTTATTTTTCAAAAAGTTAAAACTCAAATTGTTTTTCTGAAAGCCAGAGAGGAAATAAAAGATTTGAATCACCACCTCTTCACTTAGGCAATTAATTTGTATGGGAAAAAAATGATACAGCAACATATTAGAGCTTATTTCCAACCACAAAGAGGATTGTCTTAGGGTTTCTATTGCTGTGATAAAACACCACCTACAAAAGCAATTTATTTTTACTTCATGGATTACATCTATCACGGAGAGGAGTCAGGGCAGCAACAAATATGCAGGGACTGTGCTGGCTAGTTTGATGTTAACTTGATATAAACTAGAATCATCAGAGAGGAAGGGGCCTCAATCGAGAGAATGCCTCCATGCAACCATGGGGCACTTTCTTAAACAGTGACCAAAGGGGCCAATCAGGGGTGGGGACCCACACGGAAAAGCATCTACTCTTTAAGAAATCTCTGTGCATTAAACAACTACAGGATCCTTGACCTCTCCATCAGCATATAGTCGTACTGTCCAGACCACAATCCTCACCAAGAAATTCTCTTTAAATATAACAAATGTTATAGTTTTTGTTCATTCTATCAGTTCTGTTCCTTTTCACAAGCCTAACTAGTCCAGCTTCTGTAACATTGACTGATGATGAATGTAGTCAGGCCCAACCCACTGTGGGGTAGCCATCCCTGACCGGGTGGGCCTAGGGTATGTAAGAAAACAAACTGAGCAAGCCAGAAGGGCAGATGGGAAGTGGTCCCTCTCTGTGGCTTCTGCTTTGGGTTCCTTTCTTGCATTCTTACCCTGACTTCTCTCAGTGATGGGGTGTGACCTGGGAGCTGTAAGATGAACTAAATCCTTCCCTACCCAAGTTGCTTTAGGTCATGGTGTTTATCATCATAATAGAAGAGCTAAGAAACCCAGGGAAAACTTCCTGATTGGCTGACCTTGGCTATATCATTTCTTGTGCATTTCCTTTCCCACCAGTTGTTTTAATTCTCTGAGAAAAGGCCAACACCTACTGCACTGGGAAGTTGAACCCAATTGGTGCTACTGAAATCAATCCTGGTGGTAGCTGGTAGATGCATTCCTGATACCAGCACCAATGCTTTATATTCCTGAATGAGAGAAAGACACGCACAGCCCTTATATTTTGATAAGCCTTTAACAGCCCAATGGCTGGGCCACTTTCAAACTTCCACATGGCTAACATACTCTGCCCCATATTCCTGAGGAATTGCTTACTAAAATCTATATTCCATCTTTGCTGCCCTAGTCCCAGTGGAGGTGGGGTCGTAGGGCCGCTCTTCCCTGGCTCTTACATGTCGCCTGTCTCTCTATCCTTTACTTCTTGGGCGTGATGCCTCCTCTCCTTCCCTTGCATGGCGGCTGTCCCTCCCCTCCTTCCTCGGTCCTGGAATCCTAAAAGTATTGCCTCTGTCTCCCTGCCCAGCAATTGGCCACTTTATTTACCAATCAAAACCAACTGGGGATAGGGTTCCCTCAGTTTCTTGTGTGGTGACTTGCGGATTCTCATACAATTCTGGGGCCCCAGAAGACCGATGCCCAATGCCCCTGGTTCAGAATCAAAGGGAGAAAACTGATGGACATAATGAATATCAGAGGCCACTTCAACAGCCCCAGTCCCTTTATTAAACACTAGCCATTCTTGTTATATTTTATTTGGTGTGGGTGTGGGTAGGGTGGGTGCACAGTACCATGAGATGCTTATGAAGGTCAAAGGCTAACTTGTGGGAGTTAGTTCTTCTCTTCCATCATGTAGATATTGAAGATTGAAGTCATCATCAGGTCTTGTCAGCAAGAACCTTTACCTGCTAGCCATCTCACCATACCCAGAAGTCTCACCATACCCAGAAGAGTGACTACAAGAATAGTAAATATTTATCTGGGATGTATTTTGAGAAAAGTGCTGAGACAAACATTTTAAAGGTGTTGCCTCTTTAATCCTAGCAACAGCTGTGTGTTACAGATTATCATGCTACCCACACTTAGAAATGAGGAAACACTTGGAAAACATTAAATGACTTGCCTCTGCCTCACAGCTAAGCAGCAGGACCCGGTCTCTAGGGAAGACTGCTTAGCCATAGTGTGTTGCCAATATTGCCTTGCAATGGTGAAAGTGGTGTGAACCACTACAATATGCCAATCCTACAGCTTTCACTAGAGAGTCTGGCTCCCACCTGTAAGGTTTCTAGCAACCTCCTACTAGAGCCAAGCTGGCTATGCATCTGAGGATAATTTTGAGCTACTGATCCTCTGCCTCCACCTTTCCAGGGCTGCAATGACACAGTGGGTCACTATGTCCAGTTTGTATGGAGCAGGATTTCATGGTTGCTACCTAATCGCTCTATTAACTGAACCACACCCCTAACTCCAAATTTTTTAAAAAAAAAAAAAGGATATATATTACCAGATATTCGTCTAGTTTCTTTCTCTCTCATGGAAATATCTAACTTCCTTACTCTCATTTATTGGAGAAACTTTCTTTCTCCAATATGTATTCTTGTGGCCTTTGTTGAAAATCATCTGGCTGAAACACTGGATGGAGGTCAGGGACCCCTATGGAAGAGTTGGGGGAAGGATTGAAGGCCCTGAAGGAGATACCAATCCCACAAGAACAACAACAGTGTCAACTAACCTGGACCCCTGGGAGCTCCCAGAAACTGAGCCACCAACCAAAGAGCATACATGGGCTGGTCTGAGGCCCTGGCACATATGTAGCACAGGACTGCCTGGTCTGGCCTCAGTGGAAGAAGATGTACTTAATCCTGCAGAGACTAGATGCCCCAGAATGAAAAGATACGGGGGGGGGGTACCCTCTCAGAGACGAAAGGAGGGAGTGGGGGAAGGAGTGATGTGAGAGGGTACTGGAAGGGGGGCAGGATTTGGGATGGAAAGAAAGGAAGAAAGAAGGAAAAGAAAAGAAATGAAAAGAGAAGAAAACCACCTGGCTGTAGATATACGGATTTCCTATTGGGTTCTCTATCACACATCCCATGGGTTCTCTATCACATGTCCCATGGACCATTCTCAATGCAGCTGTTTGAATGGCAGTGACATACTGTGTGGTTTATATAGCAGTAGGGTTGAAGTCGGGCACTAGATTGCCTCAAGGTTTGTCCCCTTTTCTTCAGAACTGTTTGGCGACAAAGGGTCTTCTGTGGTTCCATACAAGTTTTTTCAATGTTCAAGAAGAATGACTTTGGTGTTTTGGTAAGAATTATAATGATGTGCAGATCCTTTGGGCGGTGTGTACATCTAAGCAGTATCACTTCCTGTAATCCACACATCTATTCATCATTATATCTGTATGTGTTCTCCAGAGTCACTGTCACTGCGCTATAACTTATGGGATGTGTTACTTCCTGGATTAGATTTGACCAGAAAAACACTTTTAAGTCTGACTGATTCTTGGTACATGATTTTTTAGTAACAACTATTGAAACGAAAACAACTTATCTTTATTTTATGGAGGTCAGGGCAAAAAGACAAAACCACATCTACAAAGACCAACATGCATTTCGTAGGCTTTGGACCTGGCAGGTCAGGTTGAAAAATCAGCTCTGTCATTTACTATTTTAGTGATCCTGGAAACTGTTACACAGTCTATAAAATAGGTCACATGCACTACTTGCTTCATAGAGCACACTGCATGGGTTAAATGGTGCTCACAGAGAGCACTAAACATATTCCCTGTCACCATGGAGTATTCTGTAAGAAGAATGGCTGTGGGTGATAGTGAAGGTGGCATTGTTTTCAAATATCTTCAGCTATTCACACTTCCAAAAAACTCACTAATTTCTTTCTATACATGGGCTGGTCTGAGGCCCTGGCACATATGAAGCACAGGACTGCCTTGTTGGGAGCCGCCACGAGAGCTGACAAAGTCCGCCATCGCTAGGTGGCGCTGTCGCCCGTAATTCTTCCTAGTACCAAGTAAACTGCGCATGTGCCATGGTAAGCCCGCCAAAACTAAGCCCATCCCACGGCGTTTGGCGCGCTACGAGTAAGCAGCCAATCAGGGGGTGAATACCCCGCTCTGGGGTATATAGGCAGTGCTTTCCCACGCCTTCTCGTCGTCTTCTTCCACCATCTTGGTTTTGGGGAAATAAACGTGTTCATACGGAAGGATTCTGGCGTGTGTGTGATGTGTGTGTGTGCGCGCGTGTGTGTATGTTTTTTGCCGGCGAGACCACTACACGCGCGCCCCTCACATTTGGTGCCGTGAAACCCGGGAAAATCCATCGATTGCCGGCGCTGCTTAAAGAAGACCCTCCGCTCGTTTTCTCACGCGTGGAGTGAATCCAGAACCGTATGACGGGGTAATGTTCTCTGAGAGATAATGTTTGGTCTTGATTTTTTTCGTCTCCCTCCCCAGACAGTGCTGGTACTCTTCCTTCTGGTTTTGCAGGATGAGAAAAGCTGCTCGGTTATGGCGGCGGGCTGGGGAGTGATAGACGAATTATGGGCCCACATGTCAGAAACAGAGACAGAGACAGGACAGAAGCGCTTAGGAATTCAGAAAGAAAAAGGAAGAAAAAGTATATTTAAGGAAAAAGGCCTTTCCAAAGACACACAGTCTAAGGAAGTGAGAGATGAGAGAAAGGACGCTCTTGGGAGAGACAGGAGAACTGGAAGCCTCAGGAAAAGATCTCTTTATCCGGTAAAGGAAGTGCTGGGGCGTGATAGCTCTGGGTCGGAGGAGATGGCTCCCTCAGAGGACTCAGATGTAGAGACGGATGGGGAGGAAGATGCCAGCCAGATGGCGGCCGACGCCGCGAGATCGAGTGCTTGGGTTAGTAATGGTTAATTAGAAACTGTGTTTGCAAGAAAAGTGTTTGGGAGAGAAAAGGAATTAGAAAACAGGGTATTGAAGTGTTAAATTAGCTGCCAGCTACATCTCCTATGAACGAGATAAAAAGTTACATTTTAAATATGAGAGAGAGAGAAAGAGTTTTAAAAAATACAGGTGCCCTCTCTCTGAGCTGTGTCAACAAAAAGAATGAAAAGGCTATTTCAGAGTTCATCTAGAAACAGAGAATTCGGGAGACGTCTTGAATTTCTCTGTAGCTCCTAAAAGTTCTTTGTTTGTCCTTGGCGCGCCAATGTCCACGTGTTTGCTTTTTGTTTCATTGTCTAAATGTTCTGTGTTTGTTACGTGTTCAAAAAGAAAGATCGTTAAAACTGCTTGATCCAACCTTTGGGAGCTAAAGAAGGTCTTTTCAGGAATTGAGGTTGACATAAGCTGCTTTTAAAAGAGACCAGCAGCATTTTGGATTTTATAAAGAAGCTAAGAGTCGTTTTGTCCTAGAAAAATCTCTGTGACACGGTGCTTTTATCTTAAAATTACAGCTAGAAATAACACCAAATTTTGTTTGATCTGAAGATAAGATATATAGCCACTTAATTGTTGTTTCTAATTGGTTTTAAAAGTATAAAAATGTTCTACATGTCTTGGTTATAGACTATTGGCTTAAATTATTGGGTGTAATTAAAAATGTACAACTTTGATAACGAAAGGTGGCGTAGAACTAGCTCAGTGTTAGAGTCGTTCAGAAACCAGGTATATAGAAAGTAAGATTTTAGACCAATGTCTCTTCAATGAGATTAAAAACTGCTTCATGCATTCATGTGTAGAAAATTGGTGGCAAAACTTTGTAGCATAGGGGTGGTCTGCTTGGTGTTGATTTTAGAGAAGATAGATTGTTTAAATTGGTTTTGCTTTTGCTTCTCAAAATTAATGGTTACACGCTAATGTTACAAAAGATATTTAAAAGTTTAGTTAAACTGCCAGTATTCCATTGGCTACAGTTGGCAGTTGTAATCTTGAGTTTAAAATTTTTTTGATTCGCCCATGTTATGGAAAGGGGGACAGCAAGTAGAGTTAAATAAAAATATTTAAAACGGGTTGTGATACAATGCTGGCCTGCTAAAGATTAAGAACGTTTACATTTAAATTAAGACACGAAGACAGATCTTAACGTGCTTGTAAGACAAGGTCAGTGTGATGTTAATCAGGTTGAACTGCCCACACGGCCCTCAGAACATACAAGCAAAGACAGACTTAGATACTTGTCTTTGCAATGAAATTGCACCCTCATACAACCAGGGTCTGGCCATAACTGCACAGAGCCATAGAGATGGGGAGTGTTTTAAATGTAGAAATTTAGATAGTTTTTAAAGTGACTGTCCCAAGAACAGAGGCTTAAACAACAGCCAGGTGACCAAGGTTACCTGACACACCTGTCCTTGGTGCAAGAAGGATAATCCTTGGGCCAGGCCTCAGGATATAGGCCAAAATTAAAACATTTACATTTAAATTAAGGCTGTAACAGTAGTTGAGACAGGAGCTTAGATTTCAGATATTCCTCTTGTCCTGTCCCGCCTCAAAAAGGGTGTTCTCTAGAATTTGTTTATTGCCTTGCTTGTTCCTTAGGGAGGGGTCAGCCTCAGACTCAAAGAAATTCAAAGCAGCTTTTGGGCCAGGCCAAAATTGTTGAGTGTAATGGAAGACAAAATGACCTTGGTTCCTCTGGTGTATTAGGTCTTATTAGTAACAAAAGACCTGATCTTAACTTAATAATTAAAAGAAACTGGGGCTATTTAACAATTATTAGAGGACAAGATTGCCTTCAGCTTAGCTTTATTTGATGCCTCACTCAGCTAAAAAGAGTTGGTTATTCAATTAATCAAAAAACACTAGAGCCGGGCAGTTGGTGGCACACGCCTTTAATCCTAGCTCTTGGGAGACAGAGGCAAACAGATTTCTGAGTTCAAGGCCAGCCTGGTCTACAGAGTGAGTTCCAAGACAGCCAGGGCTACACAGAGAAAGTTCAAATTTAAGATTTATAAGACTAATGGGACACTACAGCCTGACTTGCCTACTCCAGCTGCCATTCAAGTAAATGCATATAAAAAATTATTATAGATTTAAAAGAGTGTTCTATACAGTTCCTTTACCTCCTGGTAAAGGTGAGAGGTTTGCATTAAGTGAAATTGCTTGTGATTTTTGAGAGCCCATGAAGCCATTCATTAAGAAGGCTTGCCTCAAAGAATAATTAATGGCCTTAAAAAATTTGTTGTTGCTTTAATACAAAAGGTTAAAGTGTTTAAATCTCTCAGTATATATTATTATTCATTGTATATTTTATTGGCTGATCTCTCTAAAGGAGTTTTTCCACAAGCCTTTGCTCTAGTACAATGAGCTTTAAGATTTTAGAGTACTTGTTGCTCCAGAAAAGTGATTTTCAAAAGTTGTTAACAGATATTAATTGGCTAAAACCTCATTTTCAGCTTGACAGGCCAAAAGAAATGGTCAAATAAAAAGACATCTTGACCAGACAATGAAAAAGTACAGATTCTATTTTAATAAAAGCCAGGGGAGCGGTCTGTGTGTTTCCACAGGAAGAAGACAATCCGTTTTGGCTACCAGAGCGGCTGACGAGGCGACTCGCGATACTGGAAGGTGACACCCAGACAGACCCTCCAGGCTCTGATGATAGCCCTTGTGCTGATCCAAGGGATACAGGTTCCTAGTATTTTTGTTTATTTTATCAAAATTCCACCTTTAAGAATTGTACCAATAAAACCTGCTGGATGTCCCAGTGTTAGAATTCTAAAGATTCACTTGCACTATGGTTGCCAGAGTCACGCGATGGGTTCCCATCCCCGTGGAGACTCATTCCACTTTGTCATTATTTAGACAAAAAGGAGATTTGGTATAACTGCAGCCATAGTGACGACGATATTAATTAGTGCCGTTACCGCCACTGCCACTGAGATTGCTATGTCAACTTCTGTTCAGGTGGGCACTACCCCCAATTGTCAGCCACGGTGGCAGAGACTGTTAACCTTCAAACCTCCGCCAGTACCCTACTAAAAGGCGGGCTAATCATCCTTAATCAACACCTTGATTTAATGAGAGAGAGATTAGATATCCTCTTTCAACTAGCCCAATTGAGATGTGAGAAAAAACTGGGTACACTTTACATCACCAGTGTACAGTATAAAAACTTTACTCGTGTAACTAATCTGTCCAGAAAATTGTTTCAGTATCTTACAGGAAACTGCTCAGAAAACTTCAGTGAGACACTCAGAAAATTGAGAGCAGCTGTGGTGAACATCAACTCGACGCGTGGATCTGTCCCTGACTGAAGGACCCCCTGGATTTCTCCAGCCTTCTTTTTTCCTTTCCTTTTCTTTCCTTTTTTTAAGTGGGTGGGAGTAGGCCGGTTTGGTTGTGGTTTAGTATTCATCCTTTGATTGGTTTGCGAACTCATAGCTCAATAGAATTTTGGCAAGGCTATTATTGGCCAGGCGTTTGTGACCAAAGTACTAGGGGCTTTCCCTGCAGTGTAGCTTTCACTGCTTCGAAAATGAACAGTCCTCCCCTTGCGAGTGGTGGTGCTAAATGTTAGGCCATCAGCGTTGCACCCCAGAGATTTGCCCAATACACTGGGTCAGTGAGGAGTCTCGGCCTGGCTGATTCTTGTCTGTATAGCTGTGGTACCTGAATTTTGAGACAAACAGCCCTTGCACCCCTAGGAGATGACTCCATTGCACAGGGATGGGTGTTTGCATCTCTTTCTGTTCCCCTTAGCCCTTGCACCCAGAGGACTTGTGTTTTCCATTGCACCTGGTAGGGTAAGGGAGACGGTTTTAAACTGTTGGTTCTTTGATCGCTTATTCCCCCAAGATGGAATTTGCTTGATCAGGCCGTGGGTTTGAGTCATAACTGGTACCATGCTAGACAGGCTAAGGGCAGTCAGTTAGATAACTCCATCCTTTTGTCTCCAGACCGGCTGTCAATTGATCCCAACGACGGGAATAAGCTGATCTCATATGCCAGAGGTATACCACGAATGGTGATATTACCCGGTGACAGGCATTACGAGTGGCCACAACCTGGAGCGCACATTCGAAGAATGCCAGGTGTGGGTGCGACCCTCGTAGCCTAGCCAGAGCGCTCACCATTCTTTGGTGCTGGCTGTGAAGAAATGTCAGTCAGCCTAGACACGGGACAGTGGCCAGTGCCTGTTTGACAAATCTAAAAAGAAATAGCCAGTAGACAGATTCCTCAGCCGCTACACCCTAGGGCTTCTGGTAAAGACACCCTGTAAAGCCTCAAACATTTCTGTACACAGTCCCTGCCCACTAAGGTGTTCGTTCCACGGATAGAAGGTCTGGTAAGTCAATAACGGAGTGGACGGATAAGGCTCGGCCACCTAAGACAGGGCAGCCTCGGGTGGGGAGGCTGACCCCGTGACGGGTAAGAGTTTGAGCACCGCCCTCTAAAGAGACTCAGACCCGCCGTGAGACTCCCCAAAATTGGGAGTTACGAAACCTTCCCAGGGACCCCTGCCACCCTCTATATTTAAACAAAAAGGGACAGATGTTGGGAGCCGCCACGAGAGCTGACAAAGTCCGCCATCGCTAGGTGGCGCTGTCGCCCGTAATTCTTCCTAGTACCAAGTAAACTGCGCATGTGCCATGGTAAGCCCGCCAAAACTAAGCCCATCCCACGGCGTTTGGCGCGCTACGAGTAAGCAGCCAATCAGGGGGTGAATACCCCGCTCTGGGGTATATAGGCAGTGCTTTCCCACGCCTTCTCGTCGTCTTCTTCCACCATCTTGGTTTTGGGGAAATAAACGTGTTCATACGGAAGGATTCTGGCGTGTGTGTGATGTGTGTGTGTGCGCGCGTGTGTGTATGTTTTTTGCCGGCGAGACCACTACACGCGCGCCCCTCACACTGCCTGGTCTGGCCTCAGTGGAAAAAGATGTACGTAATCCTGCAGAGACTAGATGCCCCAGAATGAAAAGATACCGGGGCGGGGGGCTACCCTCTCAGAGACGAAAGGAAGAAGTGGGGGAAGGAGTGATGTGAGAGGGTACTGGAAGAGTACCCTCTTCCTTTTCCTTCACATGAGGGGCGTTTCCCAAAAGGTTGGGGTTATAAACACAGAAAGGCAGGATGTGGGGAAGGGAATGACACTGGAGTATGGGTGTTCAGGGGGAATACAGATATCTTTCAGAACCGGGTATCAGCTAGGTGAAAGTTCAGGGGACAAGACACTATGACTCTGCGTTTTTAGTATATTTTAATATAATAAAAACGGAAATAAACAAAGAACAAGACGTAGTCTAAATATTAACTTTCTTTCTATGTCCTATAGATCATCATATGCAACTCCTTGCAAGCATGTTCCTTACTATAGAGTATTCTGCTGCAAAAGCTTCACATGAGGGGCGTTTCCCAAAAGGTTGAGGGTTGAGCCTAGGCTAATTCTCCAAATCTGCTAGGACTTGCCCCATGTAAGCTGCACACTTCACAGATCCCAAGGACTAACCCTACAGCCCAGTGTGAAGACATTTCTTCCAGCCTCATTTCTAAGCCAGTCAACATATACCTGAAGGTCATGTGTATGTCCCACCTCCCCCTGGAGGCCCCCAGGGGCTTCTCTGTCACTCAAGCCTCCCAGTTACTATGACGTATGGTCAGTCTCACACAGTTATCTGCTGTCTATTTCATTTCCAGTTCTACACACTTGCCCCTCCAGCAAGGCTTTAAGGTACTAGACAGTGGGCATGTCGAGTGTCTGACAATCAGATTATTTTGATATTGGAAAGCAAGGTCTTCAAAACATGCCCACCAAAAACATTTTAAGAAACCTACTTATTTTGATTAATTTTTATGTAGCATATAAAATATTGAGTTTTATTATAATATTTTCATATATGTGTATCATTATACTTTTGCTCATTTTCAACCCTGTAACTTTCCCTCATCTCTCCCTTCCAGCTGCTCCTATTCTTCCTTCAAATAAACCCCTTATGTATTTATATCATATGCACTTCTGTATGTATGTAAATGCATGTCACATGTACCCCTGTGTGTACATAAATGCATGTATATATTTAAATGTAGGTTCTGTATTCAAGAGAAACTATGTGTTATTTTATCTTTCTTATTCCATTATCCTCCTGCTGCTGCCAGGCATGCTGACCCACACTTTTAATCCCAGCACTCTAGCAGAGGCAAATGGATATCCATGAATTGGAGGCCAGCCTGGTCTACAGAGGGAGTTCCAGGACAGCTAAAGCTATATAGAGAAATCCAGTCTCAAAAAAATACACACACATACACATCACACACGTATATATATACTCATGCACACACACACACAGAGGCACACACATACACACGCACATGTAGACACAACCTACTGACTTTGTCTCAAATGTTCTACCACAGTTTTTAACATAAAAACAGCAGGACCTTGCTCCACATGATTCAAATATATTTCTTTTTTTTTTTAATTATCATAGGATTTATTTATTTATTTTTTATAAATAATTTATTTTTTCTCAAATCGTAATTCATTCACACAGGGGTTATAAACACAGAAAGGCAGGATGTGGGGAAGGGAATGACACTGGAGTGTGGGTGTTCAGGGGGAATACAGATATCTTTCAGAACCGGGTATCAGCTAGGTGAAGGTTCAGGGGACAAGGCACTATGACTCTGCCTATGACTTGATTGTCCTTATCTAAGTTGGTATTGTCTCCCAAGGTTACCTATTTACAAGGTCTATGACTTCTCAGGCTTGTAAATTTCCACAAAAGCTGCCTGTTTACATTAGCTTATAGCCATCTGTTTCAATGTTTTTCCACTGAGACCCAAGACTTGGTGTTAGTATACATGTATGACAGGCCTATTGCTGATTTTAGGCCTATGACTGATTTTAGGCCTTCAGTGTGTAAGCAGGGCTGCCCCTGACATCTCCTCCCTTCTCTAAGTATAGAAAGGCTGTGGCAATTCTAAACTTGCGAAGGCAGGGATAGAGGCCTGACCTCCAGTACTTGAAGGGGACCTTGTAATGGCTCCATTCCCCCTGTCGTTGTCCAGTGAGGCATGAGGGCCATACCCATCCCGATGTCTTTTTGCTGGAGAGGGGATACTTTCAAAATCAACCCCTATGCAGTCAGGCTTGTCCCTCAGGGAACCCAGAGAGATATTTTTATCTTTTATTTATACTCCCTTGCAGTGCTTAGCCTCGCAGCCTAAGCAAGAATTCAGATCGCCTGTCAGAGGGGGTTCTGGGTGGCCCCTCTCTCCTTGGTCTAGAGGCAGAAGTCCCCCCTTTTAGGTTGGGTGGAGATGGGTTTTGGAAACACCCTGTATAAAGTAACAACCTCATCTTGAGTCTCGTGGTCCTCCATAGCTAACTTATGATAATGTATCTGAGTAGGTTTTGCTACCAAATTATTTATCTGTTGTATCACAGAGTTAGTCCGCCTATTTGAGGGCCAGGGACCAGCAGAAAAAAGCAAAAAGAACCCAAATAATGGTCCCAAGATGGAAGGAAATAGGGTTGACAACCTTGTAGAGACTGCAAACCAATTCTTGTACAAGCATTCATCTGTCTCTTTCTCTGATTTTTCTTAGGGCCTTCACTACCTATTTCTTGCTCTCTTTAACCCTCCTTGTCTTATCTATGTAAAGGCAACCTTCTTCTTTGAGGGTTGTACACAGTCAAGAGCTGTATACAGCCTTTTCTATTGTACTAGAGTAAATCAAGTCCAATAAAGATCTTTGCGATTTTAGGAGGTCTCTTCAGACGGTGAAATGAGGGATTTCTTCAGATTAGTGATGTCAATCTCTAGCTGTTTGATGTTCTTGTCAGTGGCCCTTCAAAGGTCTGAGTAGTATAAGTTCAGAGGCCAGCATCTGGATTAGAACTTCTAACAGCAGACATCACGGGTAATTCATTTTTACCTGGAAAGGAAAAAGAAGGGGATTCTCAGGGAGATTTCTCTTCCCTGGATGTAAATTGTTATTCATCATATTTATGGTTGGGCCTGGCTTTGTGGGGGTATCTATTTTTTTCATTAATCTTTTTGGTAGCCGATTAGCTGTGCCTTCTGTGGTATCGGACAGGCATATCAGTCCTCGGCCCCAAAAGGGAGCTAGGTCTGGGCCATTCCCTTTAAGGGTAAGAGGGTCCTTCCCCATATCTGTGGCAAAGTTTTGTTGGTCTTGGTGGTGCCAGAGGCAGTCAGCAGCAGATTTGCTATGAGCTTTCAGCTTTAGAGAGATAAAAGTGAACAAGACATGATTGAGAGTATTTCAGGGGGACTCCTTCTGGGGATTACCATTCCCCCTCTTTTGTTTTTAAAGCCAATTTGTCAGAGTTCTTGTAAAATCAGGGCAGAAGCGCCAACAGTCACGCCTTCTACACTCAGAGAGTCATGAAGACCCTATTTAAGGATATATATAAATCTGTATTAGTAATCTTTTGTCAAAGGACTGTTATAGCACCGCTGACAACTAATCAGACTATATAATATATTGATTAGCAATAGCTTCTTCTTCTTTCTGTGAGATTATCTCTCTTTTGTCAATTAATTGTTGAGGAAAATTAGGATTTACATCTCTCTTGAGAATATTGAACAGAGACTTAAATTTTTTTGTGGAGAGCTTAAAATAGGATCTTAGCCAATTAGCAACTCCTAGAAACTTTTGAAAATAATTTAAAATAAGTAAACTCTCTCCCTCTCTTGTTTTTTAGACCCTTTAACTGTGTTTTTTTTTAAATTGGATATTATATGTATTTACCTTTCAATGTTATCTCCTCTCCCATTCTCCCCAAAAAACCCTTATCCCATACCCGTTCCTCCTATTTTTATGAGGGTGTGCTCCAAACATCCTCCCAGTCCCTTCTCCCTGTTCTCTAATTCCCAAACAGTAGGGGATCCAAACTTTTGGGGACCATGGCCCTCCACTTCCACTGAAGTCTGACAAGGTCACCCTCAATTCCCTATACAGGTGGAGACATGAGTCCCTCCCTTTGTGCTCTCTGGCTGGCAGTTTAGACTTTGGGAGCTCTGGTTGAAACCTTTGATACTCCTTCTAGAAAGGACCAAAGCATCCACACTTTGATCTTCCTTCTTCTATGTGAGTTTTATGTGGTCTATACATTGTTTCTTAGATATTGTGAGCTTTTGGGCTAATATCCACTTATCAGTGAGTGCATACCATGTATGTTCTTTTGAGATTGGGTCACCTCACTCAAGATGATATTTTCCAGCTCCATCCATTTGCCTAAGAATTTCATGAACTCATTGGTTTTAATAGCTGAGTAGTACTCCATTGTATAAATGTACCACATTTCCTGCATCCATTCTTCTGTTGAGGGACATCTGGGTTCTTTCCAACTTCTGGCTATTATAAATAAGGCTGCTATGAAAATGGTAGAGCATGTGTCCCTGTTGTATGTTGAAACATCTTTTGGGTATATGCCCAGGAGTGCTATAGCTGGGTCCTCAGGTAACACTATGTTCAATTTTCTGAGATACCACCAGACTGCTTTCCATAGTGGTTGTATCAGTTTACAATCCCACCAACAGTGGAGGAGTGTTCCTCTTTCTTCACATCCTCACCAACATCTGCTGTCACCTGTGTTTTTGATCTTACCATTCTGACTGGTGTGAGGTGGAATCTCAGTGTTGTTTTCATTTGCATTTCCCTGATGACTAGGGACGCTGAACACTTCTTTAGGTGCTTCTCAAACATTCGAGCTTCCTCAGTTGAGAATTCTTTGTTCAGCTCTGTGCTCCATTTTTTAATAGGGTTCTTTGATTGTCTAGAGTCTAATTTCTTCAGTTCTTTGTATACCTTGGATATTAGCCCTCTATCAGATGTAGAGTTGGTGAAGATCTTTTCCCAATCTATTGGTTGCCACTTTTGTCCTATTGACTCTGTCCGTTGCTTTACAGAAGCTTTGCAGTTTTATGAGGTCCCATTTGTCAATTCTTGGTCTTAGAGCACAGGCCATTGGAGTTCTGTTCAGGAACTTTTCTCCTGTGCCCATGTGTTCCAGGCTTTTCTCCAGTTTCTCTTCTATTAGTTTCAGTGTGGCTGGTTTTAGGTGGAGGTCCTTGATCCACTTGGAATTGAGTTTTGTACAAGGAGATAAGTATGGATCAATTCGCATTCTTCTACATGCTGCCCTCCAGTTGGACCAGCACATTTGTTGAAAATGCTGTCTTTTTTCCACTGGATGGTTTTAGCTCCTTTGTCAAAGATCAAGTGACCATAGGTATGGGGGTTCATTTCTGGGTCTTCTATTCTATTCCATTGATCCTCCTGCCTGTCTCTGTTCCAATACCATGCAGTTTTTATCACCATTGCTCTGTAGTACAGCTTGAAGTCACGGATGGTGATTCCTCCAGAAGTTCTTTTATTGCTGAGAGTAGTTTTCGCAATCCTGGGTTTTTTGTTATTCCAAATGAATTTTAAGATTGCTCTCTCTATCTCTGTGAAGAATTGAGTGGGAATTTTGATGGGGATTGCATTAATCTGTAGATGGCTTTCGGCAAAATAGCCATTTTTACTATATTAATCCTTCCAATCCCCAACTTGTAACTTCTAATATAAAATTAATACGTGATCTCTTTTCAATTAAATTTTTTAAAAATGGAAAAAAATCCTTCCAATCCATGAGCATGGGAGATCTTTCCATCTTCTGAGATCTGCTTCTATTTCTTTCTTCAAGGGCATGAAGTTCTTGTCATAAAGGTCTTTTACTTGCTTGGTTAGGTTCACACCAAGGTATTTTATATTATCTGTGACTATTGTGAAGGGTGTCATTTCCATAATTTCTTTCTCAGCCTGTTTATCTTTTGAGTAGAGGAAGGCTACTGATTTGCTTGAGTTAATTTTATATCCAGCCACTTTGCTAAAGTTGTTTATCAGGTTTAGGAGTTCTCTGGTGGAAGTTTTGGGGTCACTTAAGTATACTATTGTATAATCTACAAATAGTGAGATTTTGACTTCTTCCTTTCCAATTTGTATCCCTTTGACCTCCTTGTGTTGCCTAATTGCTCTGGCTAGGACTTCCAATACTATATTGAATAAGTAGGGGGAGAGTGGGCAGCCTTGCCTAGTCCCTGATTTTAATGGGATTGCTTCAAGTTTCTCTCCATTTAGTTTGATGTTGGCTACTGGTTTGCTGTATATTGCTTTTACTATGGTTAGGTATGGACCTTGAATTCCTGATCTTTCCAAGTCTTTTACCATGAAGGGATGTTGAATTTTGTCAAATGCTTTCTCAGCATCTAGTGAGATGATCATGTGGTTTTTTTCTTTGAGTTTGTTTATATAGTGGATTACATTGATGGATTTCCGAATATTTAACCAACCCTGCATTCCTGGGATAAAGCCTACTTGATCTTGATGGATGATTGTTTTGATGTGTTCTTGGTTTCGGTTCGCTAGAATTTTATTGAGTAATTTTGCATCAATGTTCATAAGGGAGATTGGTCTGAAGTTCTCTTTCTTTGTTGGGTCTTTGTGTAATTTAGGTATGAGCATAATTGTGGCTTCATAGAACGAATTCAGTAGTGTACCTTCTGTTTCTATTTTGTGGAATAGTTTGAAGAGAATTGGAATTAGGTCTCCCTTGAAGGTCTGATAGAATTCTGCACTAAAACCATCTGGTCCCGGACTTTTCTTTGTAGGGAGACTTTTAATGACTGCTTCTATTTCTTCTGGGGTTATGGGACTGTTTAGATGGCTTATCTGGTCCTGATTTAACATTGGTAACTGGTATTTGTCTAGAAAATTGTCCATTTCATCCAAATTTTCCAATTTTGTTGAGTATAGGCTTTTGTAGTAGGATCTGATGAATTTTTTAATTTCCTCGGTTTCTGTTGTTATGTCACCCTTTTCAGTTCTGATTTTATTAACTTGGATACTGTCTCTCTGCTCTCTGATTAGTCTAGCTAAGGGTTTATCTATCTTGTTGATTTTCTCAAAGAACCAGCTCCTGGTTTTATTGATTCTTTAGATAGTGCTTTTTGTTTCTATTTGGTTGATTTCAGCCCTGAGTTTGATTATTTCCTGCTGTCTACTCCTCTTGGGTGTATTAGCTTCTTTTTGTTCTAGGTCTTTCAGGTGCATTGTCAAGCTGCTAGTGTAAGCTCCCTCCAGTTTCTTTTTGTAGGCACTTAGAGCTATTAATTTTCCTCTTAGCACTGCTTTCATTGTATCCCATAGGTTTTGGTATGATGTGTCATCATTTTCATTAAATTCTAAAAAGTTTTTAATTTCTTTATTTCTTCCCTTACCAGATTATCAAGGAGTAGGGTGTTGTTCAGTTTCCATGTGAATGTGGGCTTTCCATTGTGTTTGTCATTTTTGAAGACCAGCCTTAGACCATGGTGATCTGAGAGGATGCAAGGGATTATTTCAATTTTTTTTGTATCTGTTGAGGCCTGTCTTGTGCCCAATTATATGGTCTATTTTGGAGAAGGTACCATGAGGTGCTGAGTAAAAGGTATATTCTTTTGCTTTAGGGTGAAATGTTCTATAGATATCTGTTAAGTCTATTTGGTTCATAACTTCTGTTAGTTTCACTGTATCTCTATTTAGTTTCTGTTTCCATGATCTATCCATTGCTGAGAGTGGGGTGTTGAAGTCTCCCACTATTATTGTGTGAGGTGCAATGTGTGTTTTGAGCTTTAGTAAGGTTTCTTTTATGAAAGTTGATGCTCTTGTATTTGGCGCATAGATATTCAGAACTGAGAGTTCATGTTGGTTGACTTTTCCTTTGACAAGTATGAAATGTCCTTTTTTTAACCTTTTTGATAGCTTTAAGTTGAAAGTCGATTTTATTCGATATTAGAATGGCTACTCCAGCTTCTTTCTTAGGGCCATTAGCTTGAAAAATTGTTTTCCAACCTTTTACTCTAAGTTAGTGTCTGTCTTTGTCACTGAGGTGGGTTTCCTGTAAGCAGCAAAAAGCTGGGTCCTGTTTGCGTATCCAGTCCGTTAGCCTATGCCTTTTTATTGGGGAATTGAGTCCATTGATGTTAAGAGATATTAAGGAGAGAGGGTGTTGTTGCTTCCTGTCATTTTTGCTAATAGTGGAGACATTATTTGTGTGGTTATCTTCTTTTGGGTTTGATGGAAGAGGATTATTTTCTTGCTCTTTCTAGGGTATGATTGCCCTCCTTGTGTTGGGGCTTCCCTGCTATTATCCTTTGTAGTGCTGGATTTGTGGGAAGATACTGTGTAAATTCAGTTTTTTCATGGAATATCTTGGTTTCTCCATCCATGGTAATTGAGAGTTTTGCTGGGTATAGTAGCCTGGGCTGGAATTTATGTTCTCTTAGGGTCTGTGTGATATTTGTCCAGGATCTTCTGGCTTTTATAGTATCTGGTGAGAAGTCAGATGTAATTCTGATAGGTTTGCCTTTATATGTTACTTGGCCTTTTTCCCTTACTGCTTTTAAAATTCTTTCTTTGTTTTGTGCATTTTGTGTCTTGATTATTATGTGATGGGAGGTATTTCTTTTTTGATCTAGTCTGTTTGGTGTTCTGTAGGCTTCTTGTGTGATTATGGGCATCTCATTCCTTAGGTTAGGGAAGTTTTCCTCAATAATTTTGTTGAAGATATTTACTGGCCCTTTAAGTTGGGAATCTTCACTCTCATCCATACCTATTATTCTTAGGTTTGGTCTTCTCATTGCGTCCTGGATTTCCTGGATGTTTTGTATTAAGAACTTTTTGCATTTTGCATTTTCTTTGACAGTTGTGTCAATATTTTCTAAGGTATCTTCTGCACCTGAGATTCTTTCTTCTATCTCTTGTATTCTGTTGGTGATGCTTGTGTCTATGACTCCTGATTTCTTTCTTAGGTTTTCTATCTCCAGGGTAGTCTCCCTTTGTGATTTCTTTATTGTTTCTACTTCCATTTTTGTGTCCTGGATGGTTTCGTTCAATTCCTTCATCTGTTTGTTTGTGTTTTCTTGTAATTCTTTAAAGGATTTTTGTGTTTCTTTAAGGACTTCATCCTGTTTACCTGTGTTCTCCTCAAGTTTTTTGATAGTGTTATTTATTTCCTTCATCATTAGAAGTGATTTTAGATCTGGTTCTTGCTTTCCTGGTGTTATGGGGAGTTCAGAACTTTCTAATGTGGGAGAACTAGGTTCTGATGATGGCAAGTACCTTGGGTTGCTGGTGCTTGTGTTCTTGCACTTGCCTTTTGCCATCTGGATCACCTTTGTGCTATCTGTGCTGTCTCTGACTGGGGCATGTCTTTCCTATTATCTAGGTTGTGTCAGAACTGTTTGGGATGGGTTTTGCTGCTGGGGTTAGAGCTGAGGCCCAAGATCTGCTCAGTGCTCAGGTGGAAACCGGAAGGGGCCCGGGCTCCAGGTCTGGAGTGAATTCCTGGGTCCCAGTGAGTCCCAGTTGCTCCCTGTTTAGTGCGAGTGTTGCTTTTTCTTTACCTGGGATGCTGCCTGAGTTAAAGCTCCTGGGAGTCCTTCTTTCTCTCGGTTTTCTGAGGTTGGGTACAGAGCTACCGCCTATAACCTGCTCTATGCTCGGGCCCAGTCCGGAAGTCCCCCTCAAATATATTTCTTAAAATCAAACAATTATAGAAGTAAAGAGCATCGTTACTTTTTAGGAATAGAAATTAAAACTAAGATATAGCAAGATTAATTAAAAGCACGTTTTTAAAAAACATCTGGGGCTCAGCAGTTAAGAGCACTTGCTGCTCTTGCATAGGACCCAAGTTTGCTTCCCAAAACCCACACTGAGAGACAGACCACACTGAGAGAGAGACCACACTGAGAGAGAGAGAGAGAAAGAGAGAGAGAGAGAGAGAGAGAGAGAGAGAGAGAGAGAGAGAGGGAGAGAGAGAGAGAGACCACACTGAGAGACCACAGCCGCCAGTAACTTAGCTCTGCGGGGTCTGATGCTCTCTTTCAGCTTTATGGACGCACATACATGATTCACGTACTCGTAAACTCTCTCTCTCTCTCTCTCTCTCTCTCTCTCTCTCTTTCACACACACACACACACACACACACACAGAGTGATAAAGAGAGAGTGAAAATTAGAATAAATATTTAAAATGAGTTTATAAAAAATTCAAAGTAATACTTAACTCACTGGAGTAAAGAGAGTTGTAAAAGATAGAATGTTACAGGTTGGTTCTGCTGAGATGGATCCCTTAAGTCAGGAAAAGCTTTATCTTTCTTGTGTTTGCATGTAATTTACTTACAGATCTAGGTGTTATTTTGAGTTGTAGAAAAGCACTAAGCCTTTAAAGTCTTCACCTGCCTTCCCCCCACCAAAGAAATCACAGTTCATTCTTATTATGTAATCTATCTTGATAATTGAACATAAAAGGTGTTGACAGGTGACCAGAGTACAGGACGAGTCCAGCCAATAGAGAATTTAGTCACCAATCTCCCTGCTTCAGGAGGAGCCCTTCAGGCAATGGGTAGTCTATTATTAGGTAGCCTTTTCCAAGGAGGGCAGCACAGAGTGACCAGACAGCCAACAGTCACTCACTGAAGGTCAGTTTCTCTACCCCAGGAGCCTTTTCATCTGGAAATACCACAGGAATCCACAGCATCCGTTTTCTGAAGATTTTAAGTCTCGGAAGAAAAAAAAAAACCACAAATCTGTGGTATTTGTGCTTTATTGTTAGTGAAAATAACGGATTCCTAGGATTAGCAGAGCAGCTTTTATGAAATAATGGAAGCCACGTCGTGGAAAATAAGCATTATGGAAATAAAATAAACAGTGTAGGAAATCCAAAAGACAGTTCTTCGCTTCAGTTTCTTTAGAAAGTAAAGGGGGTTGGGCTTGGTTTTCGTTAGTTCCTAACCATCCATGGAAATGAGTGGGAAGACTGGGACAGGGCAGGGGAGTTTGCCATGAAGAGGAGCACCGAGCAAGCAAGTGAAGCAGAGAGACGTCCAGACAACTGACTAGATCTGAGTAAGAAAGGCACAGGCTCTAGGACAATCTCCTCAAAGCTGCTAAGGGAACTGGAAGCAGTTCTTGAATGAAGAGGTGAAAGCTACTCAGAATGAAGTACTTTCTACTTCCGACTTTACTGATAGTATCCGCCATGTTAGTCAAAGCCGATTCAGTCTTATTCAGAGAGCATTGATTCGGGTTTGACTCATTCAGAGAAAATTAGCTCTAAACTGAACAATGCTGGTGATTACACATTTAAAACATCTGTCTTCGTTATGTCCTTGGCTTTATCTCACTCTGAAGTGACTCCGTGCTTTTTAAATAGCTGCTAAAAAGTGTCTACCACAACAGTGGATCTTCCCAACCCTCAAAAACCAGAGATGAGTTAGGAGGGCATGGTGAGCCTTACATGTAACTCCCACCGTGGGAGGCTAGAACAGAGTGATTGAGAGTACCTTGCTAGCCTGGGCTAAATGATGAGATTCTATCTAAAAACAGAATGGAGCTGTACTAACTATTCATTCATAATTGGTTCTTACTACTTGTGGAGAGAAATCACTCAGGCCAAGATGTGTCAGAACCCAGCCATTGGCTTGTTATTCGACATGCACACTAAGCCTAGGAGGTTTTCTAGGAGGTTTTCTTCAGTGTGTGGATATAACTGGGTGGGCGGCAAGTGGTTGGCAAGACTTTGGATTTGTGTACTGACCTTGAGATAACCACTGGCTGCCATTCTCAATCTGCTCTGCTGTTCTCACAGTGCAGCTATGTGGCTTCACCTGGGGGCTGTCACCATTGAAACCTACAGCACTACAGCACTACAAGATGTTTCTGGATCACAAGCTGAAGGATTAAGAACACAATGAAGCCGGATGGTGGTAGTGGTGGTGGAGGAGGTGGAGGTGGTGGTGGAGGAGGTGGTGGTGGTGGAGGAGATGGTGGTGGTGGAGGAGGTGGTGGTGGTGGAGGAGATGGTGGTGGTGGAGGAGGTGGTGGTGGTGGAGGAGGTGGTGATAGAGGAGATGGTGGTGGTGGTAGTGGAGGTGGTGTTACACACCTATAATCCCAGCACTGGAGAGACAGAGGCAGGCAGATCGCTGAGTAGAGGCCAGTCTGGTCTTCAGAGCAAGTTTCAAGACAGACAGAGCTACACAGAGAAATCCTGTCTTGAAAACAAACAAACAAGAACTCTTGAAGACAATGTGTTACTCAGTTTTGAGCTGACTAAATGGATAAGGTGTCTGTTTTGCCTCAAGGAGAACTGATGCATCCTCAAGAATTACAAATTAATAATTTGTAATAATTAATAATTTGTAATTCCCATAGGTTGGATGGGAAATTGGCATAAAGGGCTAACAGGTTTATATCTGTCATGAAAATCAACAAGAAAAGCAGTAAGGCCAAAGTGAGGTACAAACTTCAGAAAAGATCTCCTTCAAAAGAGTAAATGTACCTGAGAAACATTCAATTCTACCAGTGACACAACAAATATGAAATTGAAAATGAAGACTTAGTTTTCATCCTCTGAGCTAGTACATCATTAAGCTAAGATATAATACCCAAAACTGCTGCTGACTTGATCCAGCACTCTGATCGACGCTGCCAAATGCATTTTAATTGGCTCGCCCCTTCAAAGAACATCTTGGCAATAAGCTCTGAGAACATTAAAAACACGTATGCTTTGGCTCAATGGCTAACAGCACTTGGTGCTCTTACAGGGGACTGAATTTCAGTTCCCAGCACCCACATAGCAGCTTACAGATACATGGGCCAATGCCTGGAGGCACTCCCCCCTACACACATACCTACCCTCCATGTATATATATGTATATGTTTATTATACATATATATATGTACAATAAACATTAAAAATAAGTTTTAAAGAATAATGCATGCTTTTGGTTAAGTAGTTAGTGATGAAATAATTTCTAATATATATAAAATACTATAAATAATTGCCTTTACTTGGGGTGTGGTCTGTCCTAGGAAACTCTTATTGTTGGGGTGTAGTTTTTGTCTATTGTTATAAAGACATATATTGTCACAAACGGTTACAGAGGGGTGAGGGCAATGCTGGAGACTTTCACATTCCTTTTGTGGGTCTTAACTCAGACCACGCAAAAGCTAACAGAAAGATACTTAATAGGGACAGACAGAAAAGGAAGGCAGAGACTCCAAGCTTTTGTCATCCTGTCTGTTGATACTCTGTGGGCTCCGGGGAGTTGCTGCGGATCTAAATGCCTGCATGATTTATTAATTATTCACATTATTTTTTTAAAAAACAACTTCAGTTGTCAAAAAGGAAAATACAAGCTGGGCGTGGTGGTACATACCTATAATCCCAGAACTTTGGAGGTAGGGGCAGTGGTTCAAGGAATTCAAAGTTTTCCTTGGTTATATAGTAACTTAGAGGCCATCCTGAGCTGTGTAAGATCTTATCCCAACAAACAATCGAAGAAACAAAAACAAAAAACCACAAAACAGGAAGAATGTTAAACAAATGACCAATTACATAACCACAAAATAAACGAGTATTTATATATAACTGAAAACTGTATACACTTCTGGTCAGTATGACATTTTGAGATGTGTAAGAGATTCTTTTCTGCCTTAGGTGCATTAAATTCTCATTGAGGATTAACTTGACATCTAAAACTCCAGAGAAAGAGCAGGAATACAAGAGACAGAAAAAAAATGTTTGAAGTAATTGCTGAAAATTCCCCCAGTGAGCATCAAGAAACTTTCAAAGGTAACAGAAACCTTCTGTTTTGAGAATACTAGTAGTTTCATGGGTATAGCCATTCACAAAAGCTCATCTAATTGTAAAAATTTAAATCATGTTTTATTGTACATAACTTATATGTCCATAAAATTGTTTTTAAGGGTAAAAATACATGATTTAAAATGTTAACTGTTTAAGTAAGTTCATCATTAGAAAGAGAACCTCATGCTCTCCATCCTATTATGCATCCCGTTGCTATGTCAAAACACTGACCAAAAACAATGTGGGAAGGAAAGAGTTTACTTCATCTTATACATCATCATAACAGTGCGTCATCTAGGCATTCAGGGCAGGGACTGAAGCAGAGACCCCACCGAGGGATGCTGCTCACTGCCTTGCTCTTCATGGCTTGCTCAGCTTCTTTGTTTGTTGTTTGGTTTTCTTTTTTTTTCTTTTAAAAAAATGTTTTTATTGAATAGAATCACATGACTTTATTCCCTCCTTCCTCCCTCCAGAAGGTCCCAGGCCTCCTCCCTGAAACCCCTTCCCAGCATACCCCAGTCTCAAGTTGATACACTGCTTCTAATTGATTATTATTGTTACACACACATAAATGTGTGTGTGTATATGTATGTAAAGTATGTGTAAATCTTCATATTCTGGTTTAAAGTCTTTCTGCCTCCTCTTCCTTAATGCTTCCTGAGTCACAGATGTAGGAGCTGTGGTGTAGATGTAGCCACTGGGGCTGGTCACTAGTCACTTGGTCTCTGGATTCTTATACAACCCAGGACCACCTGCCCAGAGTTGGCACCACCCACCGTGAGCTGTGCCCTCCCACATCAGTCGTTAATTTACAAAAAAGCTTGTGGATACACCAATGTGATGGAAGTAATTCCTCAGCTGAGTTTCTGATTCTCAGGTGACATTAGTTTATGTCACTGACAAAAACTAACCAACCTCTAACTTTAAAGAGAAGTATGGAGTTGTGTGACGGATATAGAACAGAGCTTCATAAACCTTTCCATGCATAATCCCTTTCCCTGAGGATGTTTATACTTCCTTGAGTTAAATATAAAATATAAAAATCAAACATTGGATAACAATAAATCACAATAAAATGTACTTAAACATAATTTTGGGGCATACATATAATTTTGCATATTAACGACATGAATATGCTTGCTTCATTTTGATGTAAAGAATTAGATATTGTCTGACAAGTTGAGATTGCTAGATGTGGATGGGCTGTAATTAGTTTCTCAGAATCGATCAGTATTTTGATTTCATAATCTTCATTGTTGAAAACATAACTATGAAGTACAATTGGAAGAACAACGTGGCCGTTTCAGAGAATGCTGGAAGTTCTGTCTAATACCAAGTCTCATTCATTTAACATTTTATGGTATTCCAGCCAGCAACTCTGAGAGCATTTTTTTCTGTACTTTAGTTAATTAACTTTTGAGGCAGGCTTTCATGCAGCCACGCCAGCCTAATCGTTTTGCCTTTGCTTCTGGAGTGCTGAGACACGGAGGTGCACTGCCAGGCCTGGCTGAGGCTTTGCTTGTTCCTTTGTAACTCTTTGTTTCTGTTGTTTTGGAGATAGGATTTAGTGTTCCAGGGCAATGTTTAAACTCAAACATTCTAAGACAGTATGATCCAAAGATTAATAATTTGGTCCTTATATTCTTAAGAATCATGACAAGAAAATAGTAAGTCTGTTTTTTATAATAAAATCATCATATTTCTATAAGGCCAGAAAATTTTGTGTATACATTAAAAAATAAAAATAAAACAACAGTGTAACCCATAACATACGATAGTCTAGACTCAAAGCTGAAGTGTTTCAGTATTTGACATGACAACATACACAGTATACAACGTACATACAGTATGTTCAGAACCAAGGCCGTGGTAAAGTCATGTGCTGTCAAAGAATTGCCACTTCAAGCAACCTGGGTGGATTGTTATATGTCTAAATTTAAATCAGTTTTGGTCACGGAATGTTCAGAGACCTTGTACTGCTGTCATTTTTTTCTCTGTGTGTGACCCCCATCTTCGTGTGATCCCCCATATTTCTTACACAGGGTCCTGATCCACAGTTTGGGAAGCCATGATTAAGAAAACCCACTGGCAATAGCAAAATAAGGTAAAGGGCGTAGTAGACAAGGGAACTAGAAAAATGCAGACCCGATAAGAAGTTCCTGGAATCTAGAATTGAGAAAAATAGATACATTCAGAGTGAAATTGAAGCCATTAGAATCACAGTGAAAATCTTAAATGTTCTAGAGAGAAAAGACAATTACAGGCCTGTGTTAGCCACTGTAAGGTGAGCTGATAACATAAAGCCCACAGGTGTTCCTGAAAATGCCATGTCCTCTACACTGGGTAGTGGGGCTCATGGCTATGAGGTATATACTTTCTATAGACTTTCCTATTTACTGTCTTACTGTATTCTCTAAGATTTTAGCTTTTTCAGCTGAGGACCTTATATTTTCTAGGCTTCTATTTATGTCACCTCAAAGTTATATTTTTACTTCTCTTTTCTCAATTTTACCCATTAAACATCTCTGTCATTTCTAACACTAACAGTTTTCCACAGAAATGCTGAAGAATGGATATCTGTGTCTTGACCACTTATGAGGTCATTCCAGGATATGACCTTAAATTAACATGATACCATCTCCAGCTGTAAGTGTGTACCGTGATGGTATACCTATTGATTGCTAATACATTTTTTGATTCTCTGTGAAGAATGGTTAGTGAGAGCTATGTATATTTTTTTTAAAGGAAAGGCTTTTTGTAAGATTTTAATTTCCTTTTATATAAAGCATATGATTGATTTACCTGCATGTATATTGGTGTACCTGGTGCCTGAAGACGTAAGAAGAAGATAGCGGGTGCTCTAGAAGTAAATTTACAGCAGTTGTAGCCACTGTTCCGGGGCTGGGAATTGAACAGTGAGTGCTTCTAACCATTGAGCCAGGTCTCCAGACCCAACATGTACCTTTTTAAAGGTGATCAAGTAATTTCATGATTTTGACTTAGTGATATATATTTTTAATGTTGGATTGTTCTTGGACTTTTGGGAAGTGTCTCTTGGTCATGACATTATTCTTTTCTTCCTGCTGAGTGAATTTTGTGTGTATATATATGTGTGTGTGTGTGTGTGTGTGTGTGTGTGTGTGTGTATATGTATATGTATATGTATATGTATATGTATATGTATATGTATATGTATATGTATAT
>NW_021620885.1:2420619-2429425 GCF_004785775.1 Grammomys surdaster
TATATGTATATGTATATGTATATGTATATGTATATGTATATGTATATATCAGATCTCAGAAGAATTTTATATAAAAAAGAGTATCTCCCTGTCTCAGTCATATTTGGGTACTGTGTTCTCACCTTATGAACAGAACTTGGACAGTCTCCTTCTGTCCTTCTGTCTTTCTGTGCTTCTGCCCCAAAGTTGTTTGCACAGAGCTAGAACTTTCCTTCAGGGACCAAATAGCAGTGTCTAGTGAGAACTCCTGCACTTTAGGCTGGTCCCGTCTCACAGCATTCTCTTTTTATTTCTCTGATTATGTTTTTAAATATCTTCTTAGCCACTTGTGATGATTAATGTTTTCCTATGTAATAAATTTTCAGCAATGTAATACACACATAGATAGATACATACATACATACATACATACATACATACATACATAGATACATAGATATGTATATATACATATACATATACATATACACTTACATATCAAACTTAGAGGAAAATGCAAATATAATTTAGTGAGTTTTTTCTGAGCTGTTTAAGAGTGGCTTGTGCCTGGCTATTCCTAAATTTCCCTTACAAAGTCTTTTTCTTTTTTCCTTGCTCTTACTTCTTTGTCTCATCAGTTAGATATAATTCCTTTTAAAAATACCATTTCATAGTTTCATTTACATAGAAGTTTTATTACGAGAAATATGAATATGGCTTCTTTGTTACTTTCTTGTTTCTAAGCAGTTTAATTAATGCACAGCAGTGAATCTCACCGTGTCTTTTTATACATAAACAGCCTCAATAATCCTTTTGTGATTCCTCTTATCCTCCTTCTTTTGTAGTGATTTCATCTCTGTATTCATGTCAATGTTTCACCTCCAGGATTCCACAAGTGAGAGAAAAACATTTGTTATCACAATCAGAACACAAGCTCCAAATTCAGGAAGTCTACATTGGCGTGTGATTACCTTCTCATTTTCAAATCTGTTTACATTTATAGATGGGACTAATAATGTCCTTTAGAGCAGAAAGATCACCTTCAGGATCCTTTCGTTGTCCTATCCCTTCAGTCTCCATCAGTGCAGAAGACGCACTCTCTCACTGATGTTCATGAGTAGCACTTTAAAATATTTCTCAACAAGCTATTTTGTAGAACATTCCTCCAGTTATTTGTCTACTGTTTCCTTATGATTAAATTCCACTTATTTTGGAAGAGATTATTACAGAAGTGATGGAGGAATTTTTATCTTATGTAGTTAAATTTATCAGTATGAAATACATGTTGACTTCCGTGTTACAGGAGATAAGCTGTTTCCATGCTAAGATTCAGGAGGTATTGACTCTTGCTCTCTGATGGTCTTTAAGTTGGTTGAACTTCCAATTTGGATTTCTGAAGAATCTGGAGTTTACTCTTGTGAGGAGTAGATTATAAGGTTATTTACCTTGTCCCAAATGGTTCTTTGGCTCAGTGACTTGAGATGACCCTCATCACAGGTTGAGCTTTGAGTGAACTCAGTCTCTAGAGTTTTCTGACCCATTACAATTGCTTGTCTGTGTATTAGTGTGCCTGCATCAGACTATCTTATTTAGAAACTGTGTACTGTTTCGATGCTTAGTGAGAGCTGTCTTATCTTATAATTTTTCATGTTTAGTGTTTTAGCCTATTTTTGTTTGTTTGTTTGCAATTCTTAAATGTTTGATTTTTCACACAAGTGCTGTTATCAGCTGATCTTCCTCCATAACAAACCTTGTTAGTGTCTGTATACTGTGGTTTAATTAACAATAACTTACATAGGAAACATGCCACGTACTTTCCAACCCAAATATAGAAGATCTACTTTGCATTTGCCCAAGTATATTTCTGTATTCTTCAGGAATGTTTTAAATTTTATCTCATATGGGCTTTGGATAGTGTCTGCTAACTTCAATTTTAAATATGTCTTGCAGTTACAAACGGCTTTGCTCCTACCAGTTGTATAGAGGACTTTTTGTTGACCTAGTTGAATTTGCTGTGCTTCTTATGTTAATTGCTTTTCTTGTGACCAATTAACTGGCAAGAAGGAACTTAAGGGAGGAAGAATGTTGTGATTGTTGTTGTTTACTGACAACTGTTTGGGTTACAGCATTGCAGGAACTTCACAGCACGTACATGTGAGGCAGCTGGTCACATTGTATCCACAGGCAGGAATGAGACTTTGTCTCAAAACAAAAGATAAAATTAAAAAGAATGTCTCATATTTCTTACACACATGAAGTTCTTTATTCCAAGAGCCAACTAATAGTAAGGAAATAGCATAATATTCTTTTAAATGACCACTGAGAGGGAGCAAATGTCCCAACAGACAGAAAGCAGGTCATAGGATGGATGAAGGCAAAGTTATTCCAAGTGGCTCTAATCACCCAAGTGAGTACCTGCTGGTCAGAAGCAGAGCTGAAGGTCCTTCACATTCTGACAGGAGGAGATTTTCAGTGGGAATGGGACAGGAGATGGATAGTGACTCAACTCATTTGCAGAGGCAGTGATCAATGGAGAACTTTAGTTCTGGTTGGTGGGGTACACTACTGCCTTCCACAAAGCTTATGGAAGGGATATTGCCATGGCAACTGTTGAGGTAGGAAAGAGAAGGCGACAGTCGTTCAGTTTCTGTGCTAAAAGTGTCAAGGACACAAAGAGAGTAGACGTGCACACCAGTGGCCAGACGCATGCTAAAGGAAAGTGAAACATGATGCTTGTGTACTCCTGACCCCAAACCACACAGGTTGTTGACTCCTGCCCTGTCCAAATAATGGTTTTAAAGAACTGTTGATTGGCAGGTTTGTGAAGATGCACTCTTTTTTAGTTGATAAGTATGACTAAGTCATGACAATTATCTTTAGATGTTACAGTCTGAGTTCCCTATTTACTTGAGGGGAAATGGTAGACATTACAGGTGCCCTCAGCATGAGTGACATGTGCGTGGGTATACAATTATTGTTATACATATTTCTATACCACTGCTTGAACCAAATATACCTTTAAGTTTAAAATGTATAATATCGAGTTGAAAATACATTTTCTACAAGTTAACATAGTTTAAAAGTTTTATATTTTAAAATGTAGGCATTAAAGTTTTCTTCAGACTCAGGCTACCACAAAAACTTATAATCACACACACTCACACACACACATACACACACACATATATACACACACATGCACACACACACACATCACTTTATGAGATTCAGAGGTAACAGATATTTCAAAGTGTTTATATTCTGTTTCCTTTTTTTTTTACTTTATACATTAATTTAGTGGGATTCTGTGTATTCATCATTAAAAGCCATGTGCACTATGTGTAACTAAAAGTCCTTTCATTATGTTGGATGGATAACAACTAATTCTTTCAAAGCTGGGGGTTTTGAATGTTAGAAAGATAAGAAGATAACAAATGTTTAAAGTGTTACATATGCGAATTCCACTTGGCATGTCTATAATTAAATGTTGCTATCATGTATTAAAACGGGATACTGTGCCACATAAATACATGGAATTACTGTGTGTCATCTACAAACAAGAATACATATTTCTAAGAGCGTCTATAGATTTTTCATTTTGTTTTACATTTTTGAAAATGTTTATTTAGTGTTTGTTCATCTATCTCTGCTGATACTACAACCAGATGCTCCATACATAGAATACAAATGCTCCCCATCCCACTTGACATTCATCCCTGTTTTGTTCTTTAAATAAAACAGACATTGTAGCACACAACTACAATCTCAGCACTCGGTGGGCAGACGCAAAAGGATCACTCAAGTTCAAGGCCAGCCAAGACTGGACAGAGAGACTCTATCTCAACAACCAACCACCTCCCCCCAAAAAAAATCACCCAAAACTTTGATACGTACATCCCTGTTTACCACTTGGTGGCTTGAGCCTTTCTTTGGCATCAACTATTTTATGCAACTCTGTGGAGTAATTCTTGTTCTAGGATATTATGATCATAAAATTAAAGCCTCCATCACTTTCATACTAAGATCAGGATTTTAATGTTAAGCTGTTACTGACCACTTCATTAACTGAAAAAGAATCTACCCATTTGACTTTTAAACAATTGCAGCTTCTCCTTCCGGTAGCATTGGAAGCTATGCTGCCACTGGGAGAGGAATCAAAGGAGGACGTCTCACAACTCTCCTGACATTGACAGCCCATTTAGGACTACTGCACCGCCATCAACAACATAGACATGGAACTACATTAGTGTAAACAAAGGTGACAAGAATTGAAAACCAGTAACACCCTTCCCTTCAGCGTGAACATAGCAGAGTACATAAGATATTCAAACAAGCTCTGAATTTAGAACCCAGAGGTAACTATTGGTCATTCAGAATCCAGCAGGGCATCCACAAGCTAAATTCATGAATAATAAATTCATATTATTAACAATTCTGATATTAAATTGTTTCTGCTTTGCTCGTCATAGCTAAACTGTTTTGCTAACTTTCAGGACTGGACTTGAGACTTAAGTTTAATTATCACTACACAGTATCTGTCAAATCAATAGCAGAAAACAAGCATGTTCCCATGTGAGCAACATTAGCAAAGGGCATGAATATTTCTGGGCTTCAGCCCAGGGTGTCACTGTAATCTAATTTTTGTTCAAAGATTATTCATCTCTGATTCTGCATCAGAGACAAAAATTACTTTATTTGATTAACCATGAGGACTGAAAGTAGTCTTCCGTACATCTTAATATTCAACTCTAATGCATTCATTAGAGAGAAACCATCTCCTAACCTCAAGTAAATTGTCTCCAATTGGAATGGTCAAAACAAAAGTGTTAATATCCAGAGAGAATTTAGGATATTACATATATGTGTAATCAACTAAAATTAAAACTAATCACCCTGTGACAGAGGCAGTTATAAAAGCCAAACTTCTGCCTCCTTGTTTTCCAGTGAAAGATGAATAATTCATGACTAAGGGAAGATCTCCATCTCCATTGCATCTTCCATAACATTTTACCAATTTCATTATTCAAACTGTTTCTCTTTGGAGCCCATTAGCCATGCTGGAACTGAAACAATGCTAGACAGCAACCCCTCTGGTGTTACTTGCACATGTCCCAGTATCGAGCACTGTGTGATGAAGCCTTATGGAAAAATGTAAGATCTGTGTGCCTGGCTCTGTGGCCTCAGGGCTTGCTAGCCCTCATGAGTCTGACATGCTCTTCCTCTGGATCCTCTCACACTATTCCTTGTCACTTGAAAGTACTTGGTCTTACCATTTTTTCCCTAGACAACTGCATATAGTAGAACATTTAGATTACTATTTTGTAGCTAAAACTTTTCTTTAATAGTATTTTTTAATCTCACGATAAATGCCCCCATCAATAATGTCAACATATGGGGAGGAAGGATGAGTATAGGCTCAAGATAAGCATCCATGAGAAGAGAATTAAAAAGTAAAGTGTAGGATGCTAAGGTCCTGTTACCCAGTTGGTTCTTGGTCTATCAGTAAAGATGCCATGACAAATTGCTGGGAGGAAGGATAGGCAGGACTTCTGGGGCAGCAGAAAGCTGGCAGATGCAGGAGAGGGAGGAAAGGAGCATTCACAGGCTGCTTCTACAGGTGGGGATGTTGAGCTGGGACTGAAGGAGGCTGAGCAACTGAAATTGAGTGCAGATTTAGGGTGCTGAGCTGGGAGTTCTGGGAAGGGAGTGCTAGCCAAGGTAGCTTGGAGGTGCCCAGCAGTTGAGCCAAGAAGGCAAGTTGAAATTGAACAACTCTGTGTACCTGTGTTTTACATTGGTAGATCCAATAATCTATGGTCAGGGACTGGTACCATGGTCCATTCCTGGAGCTTAGCAGGATAGCAAAAGCTACATGCAACAGTAAAGGAGATCCTGATGTAGGAAGACAGCAAATACCCAGAGACTAAAAATAATAATTCCGGAGAAATGCTTATAGCAGAAATGCAAGGTATAAAAACTAGCAAAGACAAGAGTGTAGCAGTGAATAGTAGACAGGCACTGCAGACTTTACTGAAGATTTTACCAAATTAAAATCTGGTCAAGAAATATGGCAGGTGCAGAAATATAACTGCTATCTGCAAGGAACACTTCAGCGTTGGTGAAAGCTTATGGGAAGCTGTTGGGCATAGGTTAGTTGAGAAGAAACTGTAAAGTAGGTACAGAACAAGAATAAGCAAAGGTATGGGGTTAGCTTTGGACATAGGCTGATGGAAGTCAGGGGTGGCTTGGAGTAGCTGGGTGAAGCCAGAGTTGAAATCAAAAGTAATGAGCACAAGGAAAACAACTTTTAGGTCACCAACTGATGGAGAAAGACAACTGACTGGGAGGAACATGGTTAATTCCTGGCATCACAAAAGATCGGCACATACTGGGGGCTATGAATTTTTGTGAGCCCAGGTGTGTGACTGTCCTCCCCTGACCATTACAGTGAAAACCACAGTCCAAAAGAGATTCAAAAACCATGAATCTCTGCCAGAAGGAAGTAAAGACAGGAGTATACAGCCAAGGATAGGGTGCTAGGAAATAAGAGAGCCCATGTGATAGAATGTTCTCACTTTAGAATAGAATTTAAGCCTCTGTGTCTCAGAATTAGGCTGTCTAAATGGGAATAGGCAGAAATCCTTAGAGCCAAGGAAAGTGTGAATTGTAGTGTAATAATAAAGTGACTGATATGCAATGTAACCATTGTTGTAGCTTGATTATGACATATGCCAGAGACTCATGTATTGAGTACTTAGTCCTAGCTGGTAGCATTATTTTAGGAGGGGGGAACTATAAATTGGGGACATAGGGTTCACAAAGAAGTGGGTTACCAAGGATGTACCATTGAAGGCTATTCTGGTCCCTTCCCCTCTCTCTGTCTCTGGTCTGCTATGATGTAAGAAGCATCTTCTTTCACAGTCCCTTGACCATGATGGTCTGCCCAAGTACATGGGTCACAATGGAGCCTAAGTAACAGTGGACTGAACCCTCTGAAACAATGAGCCAAAGCCTTTCCCCCTTTAGCTTGTTATGCCAAGTGTTTTGGTAACTGTGATGCAAAAGTAATATGATGTAAAGTGAAGAAAAATGGAAACTCTCAAAGACACTTCAGAAGTTGCCACTTTGTATGGAGTGTGTACTAATTCATGAGTCAGACCCAGTAGGAACCAAAGGAACACACAATATTGCTTAAAATAAAGCTGCTAAGTAACATGTAGACAGTCATGAGCATGATGTACCTGGCTATACTGGACACATAACGAAGAAAGAGCAATAAACAGCTCCATATGTTCAGAGATTTCACCTACGAGGTAAGAGACTTCTGGGGACTGAGAGGATAAATTACTAGAAAGTAGATAATGAAGACTTTAGATGCAAGTGAAGACTGCAAGCACTGACTATACAAAATTGGACAATGTTATCCCCTTCCAACATCTCTTGCTGCCTGAAATCTCGGTGTTCCCTATAGAAGCAGCTCTGTACCCAATCACCACAACTTAAGTACCACTTTTCCCCTATCAGACTTTGAGAAATGAAATACTTTCAATTTTTCCAGTTTCTTCACTATCAAAATAAGATACATCGTCATTAGCATGATGGATAAATGAATGTTTAAGGCCATCTGTTTACTTGACCCACACCCCCTCCATTCCTAACAATAGTTCCTCTCATTTATCTTTTGGGAGGTTTTATTGGTTGTTATTGGTGTGTATGTATATATGTATGTATGTATGTATGTGTGCACATGTGTATGTGTGTGCAATATGTAGGCATGCATGTGCCATGATACTCAAGGAGGTCAGAGGACACATTTGTGGAGTGGCTTTCTCTTTCCATCTTTACTTGGGTTCCAGGGATAGATGCCACCATCAGGCCACACATCAATTCACTATCCTCTGACCTATCTATCTGTCTCCTGGATGCCCTCACTTACTAACACACAGTGTGCCACATGCCTCCCTTCTCACTAACAAACACTTGAGCTCACTGCCACACTTTTGGCATGCAATCTCCTCACCTCTAGTGATTTTTAATCAAAGAAAATCATCCTGACTAGTCTAGACACACGTGCCCTGCTGTCATGGAGTCCTTTCCTTGGCCATTGCTGAATCACTGTACTCTACAGAACTATGCTACCTTCTAACATTCTCTAACAATTCCTGTGCTTGTCTTCTCAAATCATTTCCCTGAGGACATTCAAACACATAATCGCAGTGGTTTGTAAAATCAGCACACTGTATTTGCAAGGCCACTAATAAAGTTGAAAATAGTTGAATCAAGACATCTATTTTTGCATTTTAATTCCAGAAATTTTAATTTTTTGTCCCCCATACCAAGTTCTCTCACTTGTGAATCAAGGTCCATGATCACTCAGATCCTTGCACCTCCTGAAATCTTTTAGCAGAAGCTTAAAAAAAAAAAAAAGTTCTGAAACTAAATGAAAATGAAACACAAGATAAGAAAACCTCTGGGACATATTGAACACAGACCTAAAAAACAGACTACATCCCGGGATACAAATCAAATCTTCACGAATTCAATAAGGTTGAAATCACTCCTTATATCTTATCTGACCACAATCCAATAAAAATTAAAATTGCAATAAATTTAAAATTCTCTAGTAAATGTACAATTCATGGAGATTAAGGAAGTCACTACTGAATGAGAAATGATTCCAAGAGAAAATCAAGAACTAAATAAAAAAAAAATTCTCCAGCTAAGTAAAGAACACAACAAGCCCCTAGGACACATTGAACAACGACCTACATGGGATGTTAGTTTATACCCCTGAGACACATTGAACACTGGCCTACATGGATGTTTA
>NW_021620885.1:2429435-2505153 GCF_004785775.1 Grammomys surdaster
TACCCCTGAGACACATTGAACACTGGCCTACATGGATGTTTATACCCTTGAGACACATTGAACAGGGGCCCACATGGGATGTTTATACCCCTGAGACACATTGAACACGGCTCTCATGGGATGTTTATATCTCTAAGTGCCTACATTAAAAAAATCAGGGCAAGCACAAATAAATGACTCAATGATACAAATCAAAAAGTTGGAAAAACAAGAAGAAAATGAGTCCAAACCCAGCCAATGTCAAGAAATAATAAAAATAAGAGCATAAGCCAATGAAAACATTGTTTTCATTGTTGGCATTTCAACAAAGAAAACAATACAAAGAACCAATAAATCTTAAATGCTGATTCTTTGAGAAGATAAACAACATAGAGCAAAAAAAAAAAAAAAAAAGAGGGAACCCAAATTAATACAATCAGAAATTAACAGGGAAACAATTCAACAGATACCAAAGAAGTTTAGAATACTATAAGGGAATGTTTTTAAAACCTGTACTCCATTAAGCTGGAAAACCTAAAAGAAACAGATAAATTTCTTTACTCAGCCAAACCACCAAAATTAAACCAAGAAGAAATCATCATCCAAAGCAGAACAATAAAAAATGAAGAGACTGAACTAGCAATAAGAAGCCTCCAGATTAAAAAATGTGCAGACCCAGATAGATGAATTCAAAACAAATTTCTACGAAATTTTCAAAGAAGATATACAGCCTTCCTTCTTGAATCAGAAACTCCTGAACTCTTAATATCCCAACTAAGTAAGGAAACAAGAAGAAGGCGGAGATCTAACCAAGACAGTGAAGCACATCTATAGCAAAAACCTTAAAGGCTGAAGTCCGAGAGAGTCACTAGAAACTGGAAACGCTCCATGGTCATTGTGAGAATGACCATTTTACCAAAAACCGTTTATAGATTCAGTGAAATTCCAATCCAAATGTACATCTCATTCCTTACAGAAATAGATAAATCTATCCTAAAATTCATATTGCACAACGTACGACTCCAGATAACACACAATTTTGAGCAAAAAGAAGAATGTTAGAGGTGTTACATTACAGAGCCATCATAATTAAAATTATATAAAACTGGCAAGAAAATATATAGAACAATGAGACAATAAGACCCAAACATGAGTACTTACAACCTCAGTCACTTAATATTTGACAAAAACTTCAAAACGTAAGGGGGAGAAAAAGCATCTTCAATAAACAGGGCTGGGAAAAGAGGGTGCCCACATGTAGAAGAATGAAACTGGACCTCTGCTTGACACCTCGCACAGAAAACTAACTCCACATGGAAACCTGGAACTCTGTAGCTGCTCCACAATCTCATCGCAGTGCTCTACATGATCGAGGTGCAGGAAAGGATGTTCTGAATAGGTTTCCACTTGACCAAACAATTGACAAATGGGACATCATAAAACAAAACAAACAAGCAAAAACCCAACTGCACATCTAAGGAAGCAATCAGCTGAGTGAAGAGGAGGCCCACGGAGAGAATCTTTGATATATATATATGTGTGTGTGTGTGTGTGTGTGTGTGTGTGTGTGTGTGTGTGTATACATGCATATGTAATATATATATATATATATATATATATATATATATATATATATATATAATGTATGAATGACACAAGATTAATATCCAGAATATACAAAGAACTAAAAAAAAAATTTAAAAAAAGAGAGAGAGACCGATTCAAAAATGGGCCTGAGCCATGAAGAACATGTCCTCAAAAGAAGAAAAAAAATAGCAAAGAAATATTTTTTTGAGAAACTAGAGTCCAAAAAAAGAAAAAAAAAAAGCCAGTGGTGGCGCACGCCTTTAGTCCCAGCACTTGGGAGGTAGAGGCAGGTGGATTTCTGAGTTCGAGGCCAGCCTGGTCTACAGAGTGAGTTCCAGGACAGCCCGCACTATACAGAGAAATCCTGTCTTGAAAAACCAAAAAAAAAAAAAAAAAGAGAGAGAGAGAGAGAGAGAAACTGGAGTGATGGCTCAGTAGTTAAGGACACTGACCACTCTTCCAGAGATCCCGAGTTCAATTCCCAGCAACCACATGGTGGCTCAAAACCATCAGTAATGGAATCTGATATCCTCTTCTCGTATATCTGAAGACAGCTACAGTGTACTTATAAACATAAAATAAATACAAATACTTCATAAGAAATTGTTTATTGTGCCTACCAATTTGGGAAATGCAGATCAAAACAACTTTGATATCTCATCTTACCCTAGTCAGAATGGCAAAGATCAACAGAGCAACCAACAGCAAAAGTTGGAGGGAATGTGAGTAGAAGGGAGTAGAAGGGAAACGTTCTTTTCAATGTAGACACTTTTCACATCCTGTCTGTGTCAGAATTATATTAAAATAATTAAGATTTTTGAGACAGGCCTCATACCAAAGCCCACATTGTTTTTGAACCTCTGGAACTACTTCTCTCTCAGCTTCCTAAATGCTGTGCTCACAGGTTTTAGCCAGCTCACCTGGCTACAAATTTTTTAAAGAATAACTATGAACAACAGGATATCTAAGCTTGCTGCCAGCATATTCTTATGTAAATAGATGTTTTCTCACAAGGCATATAGATTTTCTCTGAGAGAGCTCTGGTGAATATGTGACCATCCTGGAAACTGCTACTGCAATAAAATTTTGTCTTCATGGTGATGGTTGAGCCATAATGCTCGATAAACAAAGAACAAGTGGATAATACCAGAGGTATGGAAGACATGCACACAGACCATCTGAATGCTGTAGTTATACTGTAGCAGACACCCAAAGAATGGCAGGATCCCTGAAGATGCTTGCAAGTGTGATAGGTTTAAAATTGGATTTTCTTTTCAATTTTTCCCTTTCATATAGCATTTTCCATTCAAACTTAAAAACTCAGAGAACCTACAAAGTTACATATTATGTATGACCAAGCAGTAGTAAATGACCGTGAACCATCAGTAATGTTGTTTTGTAAATTTCCAAGGAAGCTATGTGCTGTTTTTGCATTTGACAAGTTTTTAATAAAACACAGCAAATACTAATCATTTGCCCTTTTGAGTCACGAAATGTAAGCATTTAGATATAACCGGTGTGCTATTGGTAGGAGCTTCTAGTTCACATTCAGCCTCTGCACTGAAACAGGTGGATGGAGTCCAGGGTAGAGCCGCAGATAACCCCTGGAGTCAGACCTGTGATAATCAGACCTGTGATTAGCCACGTTCAGGTGCTACCACTTACTGTTCAGATAATTGCAGCTGAGAAAACACTCCTACGTTATACATGTCAGCTTTGTGTGGTTAGTCAGATCTGTAATTAATGCCCCTTTATAATAAGCTTGTGGAGGGTGCAGGACTGCAGATGAAACTGTGACAGGCAGCTGCTTTTCCTCCTTTGGAAGGCTACTTAGTTGCCAGAAAAAGAATGTCCCAGGTCAACATGAAATTGAACACAAAATTATCTTCCATTTCTGAGAGTATTTGAAAATAAATAAATAAATATGGCTTGCCATGCAGTGACCCTGCATTTACAGAAAGGTGAGCTCTTGGCTTTGGAGCTTCGTTCAGAACACCAGAGCCATTTTCTCTCTCACTTCTGAAGCTAGGAGATAACAGAGCAACGTGCATAGTTGACCAGTGGATGAAATCTATATTTAAAGGAGAAATTTTCTCAGTGTGGAGCTAATTTAATGATGCTGAAATGAGAATCATCTGAGGGACACACCATTAGCATCCTGTTTTAACCAAACTACTCAGGTACCTTTGACTCCTGTGCCAGAGTCTGAGTCACTAGTGGAGATACTGCTGTCACATCCCATTAGTGATACACAGTTTATTTTTAGGAGGATTTTATTAATCTCTAAACATTTTAAGCAGGTTGTGAGAGTAAACACATCACAAGGAGCGAGAGTGGGGGGGAGAAAGAGAGAAAGAGGGAGGGAGCAGGGGAGGGAGAGGGGGAGATGGAGAGGGAGAAAGAAGGGGGGGTTGGGGGGGACTTGAAGTTTGGCTCAAGGAAACCCAAGGGATTTCTGTAATCCATTAGGACAAGAGTATAACCAGTTTCATCTGGAATGCACACAGCCACAATGAGTCTGCAATTATAATACTTTCAGAGCAAAAATAAAAATACACTGAAATAGAGCCCTTTTAACAAAGCATAACCCTTACTGGGATGAGAATAAGAGAACTATAAAAGCATGTTCTTCTAAAACAAAACAAAAAAAAAAAAATCAAAAGGCTCCTGGTTCAAGAGTTGTATTACCACATCTCTGGACAGAATCTTCAAGACAAGGTGTTTGCCTGAAAATGAAATGACGGAAACCATTTAATATTTAGACAGGGACTTGTTATCTTAAGTCCTGTGCATATAACTGAGAACTTTGCATATATGTACATTGATGATGGATAAATTATGCCCTCTGTCCACTCCAATATAACCTGACAATGTCTGGACATATTTATACACAGAAAAAAGCTTGTCTGAGGGAAACAACGACATCTACAATAAAGGGCAACAGTTTTCCCCAAGTCGTTAGGCATTCTGTGGTTAAGGGTACATTCACTTTTCTACTACACATAAAGCAGATGAGACAGTATAAAGGGGGGTTAATAATATTAGTTTTACATAGATTGAGGAAAGAGAGGTGTGTTTCCTCAGAGCAGATAATAGCATGCTTAGAGACACTGATCATATGCACTCTGAAATACAGAAGAGTAAGTGCTAGCATTTGGCCAGCTTTAGGGAAGATTATGTGGTGGTATGCATTAGAATGGAAAGAGATTTACACAGTCTAGATTTTTGAGTCATAGAAACATTAATACATGAAACTACTTAGCAGCCGTGAAGAGTGCTTGGAAAATGTGTCTTAACTCAGGAGTTTTCAAAGACTTCATTTGGGCAAAAGTGAGCAAAATAGAATCAAGTTCCAGTGACAAAACCTGTCTTAGCCACTGCTCTATTGCTACGAAGAGACCATGGCCAAGTCAAGTTCTAAAAGAAAGCTTTTAGTTGGGGCTTGCTTTCCATTTCAGAGGGTGAGTAAATGGCCATTGTGGCAGGGAGCACAGCAGCAGTCAGGTGTGGTGCTGGAACAGTAGCTGAGAGCTCATGTCTCATCTAAAAGTTGGAGAAAAACTAGGTCTGCAATTGGCTCTTTAAACCTCCAAGTTCACTCACCAGTGACATATCAAGCCCAAACCTCCTAATCCTTCCCCAAACTGTTCTACCAAATAAGGACCAAGCATTCAAATATATGAGCTTACAGGGGTCCATTGCCATTTAAACCACCGAAAGTCAAGATTATCTTCAGTTGGCTAGGAAGTAAAGAAGGTGAGTTTGGAACAGTTACAATATAAAATACAAAACTTCAATTTTCTACTGTCATTAAGTACCCATGGGTAGGTCATAAGCAAGCAAGAATAAATCACACATAAGTACAAATTCTCTGGAAATTTAATTTTGTTGGAAAAGTACCAACCAAAGGTCATTCTCATGTAGACATGCTTGAAAATCAATCAGAAGAAAACATCACCCTTGCATTTCATAGGAGAACCATAAGACTCTGGTGAGCCTCAGCGACCAGGGACCCCCTGAGTGAATCACAAGGAGCCTAGAATCGATGAAAAAAGAAAAAGAAATTTATTGTTCCAACCCCTTGTGATTGTCCTGCACCCAAAGGAGAGGAGGCAACCCCGGGCAGCCTGTTTGGCCAGTTTGTATACAGTTTTTAGGGGCAGAACAGAGAAACAGCAACGAGGCACAATATGATTGGCAGAACAGTGTGACTTTTAAACCAATTGGTCTTTAGGAATTGAGGTGGCAAGGACTTCTCTCCTCTGTGGGTGGCCTGTGGAATGTGTTCCAACCCGCAGGTGGGTTCTCTCCCCTGTTGTCTGAGGAATGTTAGTTAGCCTCTCCTTTCCAGGGGGCCAAGTGTCCCATAACAATTTCCAAAGTTCCTGAGCTGACCTCTTCAGAACAAAGTCTCAATCTTTACTCTAAGGTCACCCAGTCCACCTTAGGAAACTCTGCTTATTCAGAGCCTGTATTTCATCCACCTGTATTTATTCAAAAGCAAATCCAATCTCTCTCTCTCCACTGTGGATGAGAAATAAGAAGTTGAAGGGGTAGCTTCTAAACTCAGACGCTCCACCAGCTACAATAAGCAGTAGCAAACAGTCTGACAGTAAAAACGGAAGCAGAAACCTGTTAAAACAACATCAATTGAGAGACATATACAACTACTTACTTTAAGCTGAGATTAATTACCTTAATACAAAATAACCTTTATTAAATTACATAATATTTTATTTGGATCTTCTAATGATTTCCTTATAACAGAAACTAACATTGTACAATACTACTGAGAAGAGAATAGCTTTAAAATCTACCAGAAATTGTAACTCTAATTTTTTTTCAAAGCCTATTTTTAATGTTGGTTCTTAAAAGCTTTAACCTCCCTTTTAGCCCACCACTCACCAGAGGCAGTGGGAAAGAAAGGATACGGGAAAGTGGACCTGTTTAGAAAGGTTCTTTGGAGCAACTCCCATCTGTGTCGTATGGAAATCGGCAGCTTAATTCACAGGTTAGCAGGCAGCGGCAGCTCCATCCACTCGCAAACATCTCACGGATACACCAGCAGTCCAGTTCAAAAGAGTCGTTCGCAACAGCAGTGGCATGACCTAGCAGAGACAGCCAGGCTTCAGACTCTGCTCGAGCCAGCAGGAGGGACCAGGAGGGACACCAGGAGAAGTTCTTGGCTATGTCTCACTCAGTGAAGCAAACACCTGCAAGCATTGCACAGCTAGCTGTTCCAGCAAGCCAAGCTCAGCCCCATCACTGTGCATGGAGTCCTATTTAAACCCGCAAAACATCACATGTCCTTCACGGGTTCTGCCTCTCACATGCATCTGTCTCAGCTGACACCACTCTATCAATCAGCCCGAGTCCTCGGGAGCAGCAAGAAGCTGCAGCAAGTCACAGCATGTCATTAGAAGGTTTATGATATGTTTCTGTCTGTGGAGTCCTGACAAATGCAGCTAAACTATGCAGTGTAAGGGGGACTGATACATGTGTGTCGTTAGCAAAGAATCCCTCATCATGTGTCCTTTCATGTGTTTGTTTTAGCAGAACATCCTTTCACCTGTGTCTGCTTCAGCTAAATGTTCCTTCCTTCATGTGCTTTCCCAGCAAAACACTATCCAAACTTTCCAAAGAACTCTTACACTTCCACTTGAAGAAATGTCAGTCTTTCTCTGATTTTCCTCACCAAGCTCAGATTCCATCCCTCCTCTTAGTTCTCCAGTGCAACATGTGGTTACGCTTACACACAACACGCATAATACTTACTTTTGAAGAGTTCACTGAAGGGTGTTGTACAACTAATACTATCTTCCTTGTAATAGTGTAATCACATCTTTGCAGAGGTAGTAACGTCTAAAGGCACGTGCGGTCTAAAAGAACGTCTTCTGTAACAGGAAGACTTCTCACTGATTGCATATCTTACAAACTGGTCTAAGTACATATATAAACATGGAAATTGCTTCAGGGTTAAACACAATCTCGATAGGGTGGTTGAATTCTGTTGCTTCTCTGGATTAACCATTAAGCCACAAAAACAGATGGTATAAAGATCTTTTTATTTCTTTTCTTTTTTTTTTTTTTGGTTTTTTGAGACAGGGTTTCTCTGTGTAGTCCTGGCTGTCCTGGAACTCACTCTATAGACCAGGCTGGCCTCAAACTCAGAAATCTGCCTGCCTCTGCCTCCCAAGTGCTGGGATTAAAGTCGTGCGCCACCACTGCCTGGCGGTATAAAGGTCTTATCAAGTCCTGCTTGAGCCACCAGATCTGTGTCCACATGTGGCTGGAGAAGCAAATGAGAATGGTACCAATCAGTGAGGCCTCTGGAACCTGAGACCAAATGTTTTCATGTCCAAAGATGACAAGGAATAAAAACATAATACATTTCAAGTACTTATTATTCACAGGCAGCATGGGAAGCTTGATTCCTAAACTTACCTGTTTAGTTTTTTTATCTAAGTCCTTTAGGCAAGACTACTATTACTCCCATTCTAAATCTGAGGTGACCGTGGCTGAAAAACTAAGTAGTTGATCATAGTCACAAAAGTAGAAGACAGAGAGAGAGAGCTGCCATGATGATGTAATACTAGATTTCACTAACCACTGCTCTCTCTCTGTAGTCCTCCCTACTACATTATACAGAGCTTTTTTTGTTGCTGTTGCTGTTGCTGTTGCTATTCTTGTTGATGTTGCTGCTGCTACTGTTGCTGCCACTGTTGTTGTCATTGTTGTTGTGGTTGTTGCTATTGCTGTTGTTACTATTGTTGTTGCTGTTGCTATTATTGCTATAGCTATTGTTGTTGCTGCTGTTGCTGCTGCTGTTGTTACTATTGCTGATGTTGTTGATGTGTTGTTGTTGCTGCTATTATTGCTGCTGTTGTTGCATTTGGTTATTGTTGCTGTGGTTGTTATTGCTGTTGTTACTACTGGTGTTGTTATTATTGTTGTTGCTATTGTAATGGGAGAAAAAAGTCAAATAATTTAAGATAAAGTAGTTCAAAATGTTGACAGCTTCTGGCTTTTCATAAAGCTAGATTTATGTGCTCAAACAATATACTTTTCTTAATCAAAATATTTATGAGCAGTCTAGATCTAACTCTTGGGAGCTTCCTTTTCCCAGAGGTTGTAGCAGAAAGTCTTAGAATGATGTTCGTAGCTGTAGTTAGCCAGCTTTGAACTGGCCTCTGTACCTAGAATCATGGCCCATGACGGGTTTTGTCAACTTTACACAAACCTAGATATACATGAGAAGAGAGAATCTTGAGAAAATGCCATCACAGAATTGACCTGTCGGCAAGTCTGCTGGGTATGTTATTGATTAACGGTTGATGTGAAAGGGTGCAGCACACTATTGGTGGAGCCACCCCTAGGAAGATAATATGGGTTGTATAAGAAAGCAGGCTGAAAAAGCCATGGGAAGCAAGGCAGTGCTCCTCCAGGGCTTCTGCTTCAGTTCTTGTCATCAGGTTTCTAATGTAAGTTTCTACCCTGACTTGCTTCAACTGTAGCTTGTAATATTGTAATGTAGAAGTGTAACATGAAACAAACCTTTTATTTAGCACACAGTTGCTTTTGGTCATGGTGTTTAAAAGAGTGAGAGATATCCTAAGAGGACATGTATGACTCTCAATTGTTGTGTACCAACCATTAGCATCAGAACATAATTCAGCCCCTTGCTCCTGCCACATACCCTAAGCATAGATAGAAATGAACCAGTGGTGGAGGATCGTTCACTGAAGAGGTAGACTTGATATCATTATAGGGAAATGGATGCTAAGCAGGAATGAACTACAGATGTCCGTTTTATCCACCTTGTCATACTAGAAAAATAAACGGTGATCTTGTCATATAGCTGAGAAGATTTTAGTTTCTGCATCAAAAAGCTTTCCTATGATGAATTACCCTGTGTTAAGTCAAGGCAAGAAATAGTCTGTGGTATTTGAATGGGAATGGATCCATAGGATCATATGTTTAAATACTTGGTCCCTAATCGATAGAACTGTTTGGGAAAGATTAGGAGGTGTGAACTTGTTGGAGGAGATGTGTTACTGGGTGTTGGGCTTTGAGGCTTTAAAAGGCCACCTCTCTCTCTCCCTCCCTCCCTCTTTCTCTCTCTCTCCCTCCCTCCCTCCCTCCCCCCCTCCTCTCTCCCTCATGGCTGTGGATCATGGTATAAGCTCTAGCAAACCTGCTGCCTGCCTATCGCCATGACTCCTGACATAGTGATCATGGACTCACACGCTGAAACTGTGAGCTCCTTATATACTCTTTCTTCTATGAGCTGTGTTGATCATGGTATCTTATCACACAAGTAGAAAAGTAACTAAAATATCACTAAAGAAAACTAGTGGCATCTCATTGGAAAGTTACAAGACATGCATGCATCAGATTTACAGTTGTGTAAATAACCTGAAAACACCACTGTCACAGGCAGCAATATCTTCACATGTCATAGGCTTTATGACATGATGAAACATGAGGGAGCTTCAGTTCTCTCCTGTGCAGACAGTTTATGCTAACTTGACCAGATTTGTCATGATACACGTGCTTTCCTTCATTAAAAGTTTTAACCACTCGAGGCTGGGTATGTAATTTAGTTGGTACAGTATTTGCCTGCCATGCATGAGGTCCTGATTTCGATTCCCAGCACCACATAAAACTGGGCAAGGTGGTATATTGGTAATCAAGCACTCGAGTTTGAGGTCGGCCTAGGCTACAAGACCCCTGTGGCCTAAGGAAAGGGAAGGAGTTGGCCACCAAGTTCAGACAGTTCTGTAAGTCAATGAGAAGTTAGAGCTACTTTTCCATTGAAGACCTATTAGGAAGATATCCAGGTTCCAAGGCTAGCCCAGGAATATTTGTCAAATAATTTGAATACTCTCAGCATAGAGCTTAGGACATTATAGAATAACAGACTAAAGTTGCTATTATTTTATAAGTATTAACAAAATAATCAAAATCATTTTTCAGTAAAAGTTAAGGTGTTGGGCACTTAGAAACTGAGAGGAATACTCAGTAAGATACTATGAAAAATTAAGTCTTTTATTCCACTTCAAAGAAGATATTTAATATAATTAAGCTTGGACATTTTTTCCTTAATACCAAGGAAAAAATTAAATTCATTTGAATATCCTTTATAATAGAATATTTTATTAAAACTTTAATTAGTGAATTCATGTACTATGGTTATAACTATATCCATGCAAATGGAAATAATATTTTATGAATTTCTTTTGTTTTAGCAGAATTTCTCGGACTTCTCTTCACACATGTGCATGCGGGATGCAGTCCACTCACAAGGCGAGGACCGGCTACTAGCAGTACCAGGAACAGAACTGCAGCTGGGACGCAGCCTGAACTCACACCTTCATTACCCACACCCTTCACTCTCCAGCCTGCAGGATCTATGCCTGAGTGCTGTTTGGAAGACGAAGTATCATCCGGGATTACTAATGCAGATACTCTATGACATCAGTGACACACTCTTTTAGTAACTTGCGTAAATTCTCAATAAAATTACCTTCATTTACTAATTAATTTCAATGATCTCTTATGGGATAATTTGAAGCTGATTCCACTTTTAATTATATAAGTGCTGAAGATGAGCTGTCTAGCTGAAATAATTTATATGTCCACTGGTAAATTTAGAAGAAACTTTTTATTAAGTTTATTTTATGATTGGAGGGGGATTTAGTGCTTGAGTGCTGTATTTACCTAATTTTTACCCTCTTTAGCCTTCTGCAACTCCTCCCATACCTCCTCTTCACTCTCCTCTTGATTCACAGCCTCTTGTTTTAACTATTGTTACACACACACACACACATGCACACACACACACACATGCACACACACACATACACGCGCTCGAGCACACACACACACACAATGCCAAGTCCAGTGTATGTGCATATGTTTAGGAATAACAGTTGGGACTGGATAACCTATCAGGGACCTCATCCTTTGTCAAAAATAACTCCTCTTGGGGGCTGGTGAGATGGCTCAGCGGTTAAGAGCACTGACTGCTCTTCTAGAGGTCATGAGTTCAAATCCCAGCAACCACATGGTGGCTCACAACCATCTACAATGAAATCTGATCCCCTCATATGGGTGTCTAAAGACAGCTACAGTATACTTACATATAATAAATAAATAAATAAATTTAAAAAAAAACTCCTCTCCTCTCAGCAGCCATTGGCATGGCTCTCATCTGTGGTAGGGCCTTGTGGAATTTCTTGGGGTTGGATTTTCAAATCAAATGTATGCTTAGGAAATAATAGATAGCTGCTGTAGTGATGCATGCCATTAACCAGAAGCAGGCAGAGCTCTGCGAATTGGTGCACATAGTAAATTCTGAGACATCTGGGACTATATAGAGAGAGACCCTATCTCAAAGGAAAAAAAGAAGGAAGGAAGGAAGGAAGAAAGGAAGGAAGGAAGGAAGGAAGGAAGGAAAAATAGAAAAGTAAGAAATGAAAAGAAAGAAAGAAAAAATAAATGTAGAAAATGACGTCAATACTGAAAATACTACTATCTAAATAGAGCTTGAGCTTCTACATTCCAAGTATTTGCTACAAGATATATGGAAAGGGATGAAATGGACATATAAGTTGACTGAAGTTTGCTATGATCTTTCATTCAATCAACAAACTCATTATTGAGCACCTAGTATGTGAAATGTGACAGGCATTTTTATAGATCAAGGAAGACAGAAGAAAACAATACAAAGCCCCATCTTTTTATGGAATTTAAATTATGCTTGGTTAAGACACACGAGAATGCATCAGATATTTTCATTATTTTAATATGGGAGTAATAAAGATACAATGGGGAGTAGGGGGTAGTGATCAAGGAAGAACTTCCAGAAAAATGATAACTGAAAAGAAACTTGAATGGGTAAGCGAGCCACACAAACCCAGAGGTGCTAGGAAGCAAAGATCCTGACACAGAAAAGACGTAATTGTGTTCAAGGAAGAAAGAGCAGCGTCATGGTGTCTACAACAAAGTGACAGAAGATGCTGAGAGGAGTGGGAAGGGCAGACGGTTTAGGACCCTAAGAGGCATCTAAAACATCTTAGGGTTGGTTACCCCAGGTGTGAGGAGAAGAGGGACATTGGGAACCGGAGGACGCCATGATAAGCTGTGAGCCAAGGAAGCGCTGCCGCGGCGGTTCTCAACCTGTGGGTCGAGACCCTTCCACAGGCGTCGACTATCGGATATTCACATTATGATTCATAACACCAACAAAATTACAGTTATGAAATAGCAACGAAATAATGTTATGGTTGGGGTCACCACACCATGACGATTGTGTTGAAAGATCTGAGCATTAGGAAGGATGAGAACTGCTGTCCTACGGAGACCAGTGAGCAGTTAACAAGGGTTGAGTGTTAGCGTCTGCATGATTGCAATCCTGACTCTTCACTGCCGGGTTTAAAATATGAAAAATAAAGATCGTTTCTGTGCAAATGGTGTGTTAAGAACAACACACACACACATCCCAGCTTTCTAACCAGAGCGTTACAAACTTAACTCAAAATAAAATACCTTGGTTGGGGGGGGGGGAAGATTGTGGAAGAGGGTGACCAGGTGGAGGGCAGTGAGCAGTATGTACACTGAATAAGTAAAATAAATAAGTAAATAAAAATAAAAACCCTGTTTCTATTAAGGTTGTAGGGGAACTGCCTATGCAAGCTGCCTACTCACACAGATTCTTTGTGGATGGTATATTAGAGTATAAAAGCTCAGAATATTCTGGAACGCCTCTCCCACCTTTCCTCTTGTCTCTTCCCCCTGTTGGCAGCCTGACTCCCGGGTGCTGCTAGAAAGTAAAACAGAGCTGAACCACAAGCACTCAGCATCTTCTTCCACAGGAAAATACTGCCATCTGGAGACTTCCAGGATAAACATAAAATAAAATGAAGTGGAACCAGGGCCGCACACCCACATCCGTTCATTTCTATAGACAACATCTTTTCTCTGGAGAAAAATTATACAGTCACTAATGTAAAAGAAATAAGGCATCTGACCACTTTATTGCTTTGACAGGCCTGCTGTATTAAATGGAAACCTCCGACATTGGATCTATAAACCTTATATTTTGTGCGATCTGTTCACTGTAAACTGGATGTCATTTTTCCGCTCCTACTGTGCCTGGTCCCAGTCTGCTTTCTGTTGGCAAATCTTCTCCATTTCCTCCAAGTTTATTGACCAATTCAAGCTTTCCCTTTGTTTGATTCTGATTAATTAATTATATTTTTCTAAATTAATCAACTCTTTCATCATTTCAAATACATTTTCATAGTTATATGTAATATTCTTCTATAAAATTTTACTTTTATTTTCCTATATTTATGAATAATTTTTAATCTTTCATATTATCTTTTACTTCTCCTTTATGTAAAATCTGTTGTTTTGAATTCAGCGTGCTTCGCACACCTTAGGCAAGTGCAGCACCACCGAGCTACACGTCTAGTCCCGTCATGGGATTTTTGAGTGGCACAAGGATTTGGAGTTCATGCTACTCTGGGCGGCAACATTGTAAGCTATTGTGCTGACAGACACAAGACTAAGGAGTATGGTTTAGGGTCAACTTCAAATTAGCAATGACATAAATACAGGATCATTTAAATGTCAATAATTTAAAATCTTCTGTAGAGAGCTGGAGAGGTTGCTCATCGGTTAAGAGCACTGGCTGCTCTTGCAGAGGTTCTGAGTTCAATTCCCAGCAACCACATGGTGGCTCACAACCATCTGTAATGGGATCCGATGCCCTCTTCTGGTGTGTCTGAAGACAGCTACAGTGAACTCACATACATTAAATAAATAATACTTTTTTAAAGATCTTCTGTAAAGACCTATGTTTTGAGGCAGTTGAACAAAATCAAAGAGCAAATCACAAAGTCAAATGAAAAAAACATTTTTGGGCCGGGCGGTGGTGGTGCACACCTTTAGTCCCAGCACTTGGGAGGCAGAGGCAGGCGGATTTCTGAGTTCGAGGCCAGCCTGGTCTACAGAGTGAGTTCCAGGACAGCCCGGGCTATACAGAGAAACCCTGTCTCGAAAAACCAAAATATATATATTTGTACAGTTTAGAAAAAGCATAACACAAAATGGAAATCAATTTAAAATAATGATCAAATTGGCTACATAAAAAGAAAAATTATGAAACAAAAGTACCATAGCTAGAAAAAACATTTCTGAGAAATATGATAATCAAAGACTAATTCCTTTAATATGTGTGCTAGTTAGACTGCATCAACTTGATGAAAATTAAAGTCCCTCAGTAATCAGATTGGCTTGTAGGCATGTTTCTTTCATTGATGTGGGAGGGCCCAGCAGACTGCAGTCAGTGGCATCCTGGAGTAACTGGTCTTGGGTTGTACAAGAAAGTAACATGAGCAAGCCATAAAGAACACCAGTGAGCTGCAGTCTGCCATCCTGACCAGTGAGCTGGGGTCCACCATCCTGACCAGTGAGCTGGGGTCCACCATCCTCCATGGTGTCTATAAGTTCCTGCCTCTAGGCTCCTCCACTGAGTCCCTGTTGGCTTTCTTTGGTGATGGACTGTTACTATAAGCCCAATAAACCCTTTCCTTGATCAGTGTTTTATCACAGCAACAGAACAGTAACTAGTACACACCTGAAACATTTACTCTGTGAAAGACTGTGGTGTGATTATAGGACAAAGTAGGAATCGGAGAAAAGTGTATAGACCTCATACGGGTTCAAAGACTTTTATTCTGAATAAAAATCTCAAAAGTTAAGGAGGAGAAAGAGACAAATGAGGAGAAGGAAGAAGAAAAAGTAGATATACAATTAAAATGTGTAATGAAATGAAGAGTTGTTTATCAAGAATGCGGTAAGACTAGCAAGCATGTGCAATGATATGTATATACACATACATATGTATATATGTGGTATACATATATGTATATATGAGATATATGTACTGAGATATATATGTGTGTGTATATAATACATATATATGTATATATATTCATACACACACACACACACACACACACACACAATCTTCTCCTGTGTCAGTGGGTTCAAAGCTATTCCCCACTTTCTCTTCTATAGGGTTCAGAGTATTTTGTGTTATGTTGAGGTCTTTGATCCATTTGAAGCTGACTTTTGTGCAGGATAGATACGGATCTATTTGCATTCTTCTACATGCACACATCCAGTTAGACCATCATCATTTGTTGATGCCTTTCTTCTAGTGTACAGTTTTTGCTTCCTTGTCAAAAAATTGTGTTTCCCTAGTTATGTGGACTTCTGTCTGGGTCTGCAATTTGATTCCATTCTTTCTTTAATGCCAATATTATGCTGTTTTTTATTCCTATTGCTCTGTAGTACAAGTTGAAACCAGGCATTGTGATACATCTAGAAACTTTTATTATTCAGGATTGTTTTCGATATCCTGGTTTTGTGTGTGTGTGTGTGTGTGTGTGTGTGTGTGTGTGTGTGTGTTTCCTTATGAATCCAAAAATCACCCTTTCAAGTTCTGTGAGGAATTGTGCTAGAATTTCGATGGGGATTGCGTTGAATCTGTAGCTTGCTTTTTGGTAGGATTATAAGGTTATTTAAGAGGCTCCCTGAAGCCCAGGTCCAGGAAATACCGGAAGACAAATTACAAGAATTTGGTAAGAAAATTACTACTATGGGCACAATGATGCCAGTCTTTTCAGAGACTTTCTTGGAACTACGGGAGATACTGCAGAGGTTCTCTGTTCTCTCATATGTTATTGGTTTAAGTTCCTCCCAGAAGTTTAACTTACATTTACAATCAGATCTAGAGAGCAGACAAGGCAGAGAGACTTGAGAAAGCACGGTTACAAATATGGACTGTGTGTAAGCAGCTTTTGCTGGGGTGCTGAATGTCAAGTGTGGGCTGGGAAAAGGCAGATCATTACACTGGAAAGTATTCCACAAACAACATCCAGACAAATGCAATGTTGACCAAATGAAGAGCTGAATTGTATAACCACAGAAGATTGGGTGTCTGTTGGCCTCAGCTGCAATCTAGACTGTCACAAACTCTTTTGTGCAGAAGAGACCCACTTGCTCCTGTCTTCTGATCCCTTTAGCTGTGCCTTTTAGCTTCTTCTTCGCACTCCCTTACACTCCTTCCTCAACAGGGCCTTTCCAACCTGCTCACCACTCTCAGGGCAAACTTTCAGATGAACTTAATCCCGCTAACTTGCATGAGGAAAAAATATGGCCAGCTTTCATGGAAATAAATATAGAATTACTTACTGATCCAATTTTTCCTGACATGTAAGTTATTGCCTATAAATTAGTTGGCCAACTTTTGGAAGTTTCATTAATTCTTTCGGGCCAATTGAGTACCCTTTAGTGCACAAACAGCAATAGAAGTTAAATTTACAACCCTGAGGATGAGAGCCATTAATCCAGATCAAAGCATTCCAGGGACCAATGCCGTCTCTCCTCCTTCTTATATAGTTTTCATCTGGGTTATGAATAAGACATCTTATTCTAGGAAAAGAAGTATTATGTCTTTGGGACATTTAAATTCTTGATTAATAATACTAAACATCTTTAAACCTTCAGTGAATTTGCTGATGTGCACACTCTCTTCGTTCCCCCAACCCCTGGGGCTCTGGGCTCACCTAAGGTTGGTTTAATTTTTATTGCATAATAGCAATCCAAAAGAATTAGCTTTCCTCTAACTGTGAAAATGATAGGAGCAAAATTGACATTACCAAACTCACCTGATTTGATTTGTAGTTGTTTCCTGTTTCCTGTAGTTGTTTCTCTTGGTTGTCATTAACAGTAACTTTTTCCGACTTATAAGTGACTAACAAGTTATATAATATATTATATATTCTATGTATTACAATGGATTTACTTTTTCTAGCCAAGATTATACAAATAGCACTATTTCAACTTAAAATTGGCTTTTTAGGTGATTTTCCTATGATGGTTAATTGTATGTCTTAAATTGGGTGGGCCATGGTAGCCCAATTTTTGGTCTAACATAATGCTAGATATTTCTGTGTGGATACTTTGTAGCTGTGAGAATAAGCTTTGATAAGGTGAATGATTTTTCATATGTGAGTTGACCTTGAGTGTTGAAGGCACCAAGGGAAAATCCTGAGATGCTCCAAGGCAGGTGGGATCCTTCTTCCAGGTGACCCTTGGCCCAAAGACTCCATTCATAAATAAATGGTAGCCATGGAGAAGCACTGATCTCACTGTTTCAAAGAATGTATAATAGAAAACATTGTTGAGTAACATCTCTCTGTGTCCCCCACTAGGTTCACATGGAGTACACACCATCCAGCTGTTCTTGGTTCATGACTCGTAAAAATGGGTACCAAATAAGTAAACTGTAAAACTTCTAAGATGTTCCCCACCTCTAAAATTTTTTGTAGTTTGTTCTTAGTTTTCATGTGCCAGCATCATGTGCAGATGCTTCAACTCTCAGTGGGCTCTTGAGAGCAAGAAACTGTGTGGAGACTCTGACCCTGCCAATAGCTGATGTCAACCACTAGACCTATGGGAACATTTTCAGCTGTCCAGGACTAGTCACATTGCTAGGTAATTTGTGATTGTACAAACAATCACAGATCAAACCTTAGAAAAACTCCTTGGGTGAATTTAATCCACAGTTAACCTACAAAACAGTGAACATGTCAAAATTTTGCTATCATATGCCATTAAATTTTGAAGAAGTATCTAAATAGTAGTAGGGAACTGGTGTATACCTTCAATAGAAGAATACAGTGACTGAAAATGTAAAAAGGATTGTGGACACCAGCAAGGTTTGGAGCTCCTCATTTATATCAGGCAAAAGAGATTTAAGAGGAAAATGTTTTGATAGAGCTCAACAGGGTTAATAAACTGTACATTTCCGATAAAATACTCTTAAAACATGGAGAGCAGAAGAGGAGTCACAATTACAAGAAGCAAACTCAAAATCAACAAAACAGTGTATGATCAAGTCAAGAAAGAGGTCATAGGCTGGAGACACAGATAAGTGAGTAGAGCACTGACTGCTCTTCCACTGGTCCTGAGTTCAATTCCCAGTAACCACATGGTGGCTCACAACCATCTGTAATGAGATCTGGTGCCCTCTTCCAGGTATGCAGGTGTATATGCAGATAGAACACTCATATGCATAAAATCTTTAAAAAGAAGGAAGGAAGGAAGGAAGGAAGGAAGGAAGGAAGGAAGGAAGGAAGGAAGGAAGGAAAGAAGGCAGAAGATCCTGTGTTTCAGGACAGGAGATCATGAACGCACCATGGCTGTGGTTACCTGCACAAGACTGATCCACTTCAGTGTGTGTGAGGGAGGGTTCTTAAGGCCACATTCCTCACTAAAGGTCTAATGTTCAAAAATAAGAATGCACAGAGCAAGATCAAAGTATATATCTGTGAAAGTGACAAAGCAGCTCATGCTGACAAGGGTATGGGGGAAGGGGAACACTCATCCATTGCTGGTGTGAATGCTAACTTGTACAGCCATATGGAAATCAGTGTGTTGGTTCTTTAGTAAGTTTGGAATGAATTCACCTCAAGATCTGTTATATAAATAGTGGTATAACTATCAATATGCCACTCTTGGGAAAATAGACAAAGGATTCTACATCATACAACAAACAGAAGCTTTTGCACTACTATGTTCATGGTGCTCTAATCACAATAGCCAGAAACTGGAAACCTAGATGCCTGTCAACAGATGAGAGGATAAAGAGAATTATATTTACATGAGGTAATGTTACTCATCTTTTTAAACAAACAAAATCATGAAATTCTCAGGTAAACAGATAGATCTAGAAAAAAAAATCATGCTGGTAACCAGACCCCAAAAGACAAATTTGCTTATATGTGGATGTTAGCTCCTAAGTGTTTGATGAGGAGGCTACAATCCACATAAGCACAAAGGTCAGGTACAGAACGAGAGACTGAGGAGAACACTGGGTCATCACTTTAGGAAGGGAAAACAGGAAATAATTATGAGCGGATGGGGCTCTGGGATGGAAGCAGCAAATGGGAAGGTTTCAGGAAGAGGAGGAGAGATGGAACAGGGGAGGAACAGCTAAAACGTAAAGGCCATTTAAGGGGTTATATGGAAACCTAATATAGTAGACACTTCCTAAATTATACACATATAGTAAAGTGATGTAAATGGAATTGCCAAATAATGGGGGATATGGAGTCCTAGCTGGAATCTCTTGAGGCCAAAAGAAGCCTCTACTTCTGCGAATTGGTTACATCTAATCAACTTGTTGGCCAAAGGGCCCCATGGAAAACCCCAAACAATACAGTTTATTGCCATGGCTATTGGCTATTCTCCACAAACTGATGATGTTAAGACCTTGTTGTTGAAAACAACACCTACACAACATACTGAATATGGAGAAGTTGGGCTGGTGCCTACCTAGAGCCTTCACCCCTTTCTGACTTGTGTTCATGCTACTGGAAAGTACTCTGTGTGCTACCAAAGGTGAACGGCAAGCACCAACCCAGCTACAAGCCTTCAGTCTACAATGCTGACCTGCACAAAAGATGCACTAGTGCAATAGAAGACCAAAGCTTGTGGAACTAACCAGTCAAGACCTGATTGGATTTAAGGCCCACCCCAAGAGATGGAACACATTCCCAACACTGCTGAGGTAGCCAAGAATATAAGACTAGGTAGATCAGGGACATACAGAAAAACCAAATACTACTGTTCTGTTAAAACAACACAGCAACAAAATGAATCCTAATGACAGCCTACCACATTTATAGATCAGTACCTTGCCTGACCATCATCAAAGAAACTTCCTCCTCCAGTATGTGAGGATAAATACGGATGCCCACAGCTGGACAATGTGCAGAGAGTGAGACCTTGGAACATGTGGTCCTAATTGAGGTGTTTCCATCAATTCCCTCCCCTCATGGCTCAGGAAACCCCACGGAAGAAGAGGCAGAAAGAGTGTAAGAGTCAACAGTGATGGAGAACACTAGGGAACCCATACTTTCTAAACCCTGCAGGTGCGGTGCACACATGGGCTCACAGAGCCTGTGACAGCATGCACAGGGCCTGCACAGGTCTGGGCCTAACAGGGCCCCAGTGCTGAGAGTAGAAGTGAACACAAGTCCACTTCCCAAACCCAGAAGCTATCTCCAACTGATAGACACTTGAAAATGAAAAACTGGTTTTCTCCAAAGAAGTCGTGCTGGGTATACAAAGCACTCTTAAGGGTAGGCCCCATGCCCAGCAGTAGACAGCGTACACAAAATGAATTCTGTGATATTTTTGGAGGGTTGTTTTTTTGTTGTTGTTGGGTTTTGTTGTTGTTTGTTTTTTTGGTTTTGGGGTTTTGTTTTGTTTGTTTATTTGTTTGTTTTTGTCATAAGCTTTGAGCATTGTTTTCTTACCCTACAGGACTTTTACTCATATATTACAGCTTCTGATTTTATGTTTACAGTCATCTGGGGTTTGCGGATGTGGGTGTCTCTGTGCCTGTGTTTGCCTCTTGTGCTTTGTCCTTGGCTCCTTACTTTTCTGTTCATTCGTCTGCTTTGTCCTCTTCAGACTTGTTTGATTTTCTTTTCATTTCTCCTCTCTCTTCCTCCTCCTCTTCCTCTTCTTTCTCCTCTTCTTCCCTCTTCCTCCTTTCTTGCCTCTTTTTCTTTTGTAGATGTTTGTTTATTTTCTAATGAGAAAGAACTAAAAAGGATGCAGATTTGGGTAGGTGGAGAGAAAGTGAGGGGGACCTGTACTAGTTGGGGGAGGGGAAGCCAAAATCAGAATATATTATATGAAAAAGAATCTATTTTCAATAAAAAAAAATAAATAAATAAAAAGTGTCAAAGAATAAATTTTAAAAATTATGCTGCTAAAAAATGGCACAAGAGAGATTTGAATAATACATTTAAGATGCTGAATTTAATTAAAAGCCTTTGTGTCTCATGCTTGGCAGAATTCTAGGTCTCGAAATGGCCCTATGATATATATGCCTAGTACAAGCGTCTCCCCTTAAGCATATAAATATGCCTGCAGATTTATTTGTGTGTATGTGTGTGTGTGTGTGTGTGTGTGTGCCTGTCTGTGTGAGTTTATACGTGAGTGTAGGTGCCCATGAAGGTCAAAGGGAATCAGTTCCTCTGGAATTGGAATTACATGTGGTTGCAAGCTGCCTGATTTGGAGGCTAGAAACTAAACCCAGGTTCTCTTCAAGAGCAGCTGTCTTAACTGGTGAGCCATGTCTCCAGCCTCCAAACCCTGTTAAAGAGAAACAGATCAAGATGTTACAGGTTAGCAAGGATAAATTTTGTTTAGCTTTTCTACTATGTAAGGTATCTGGTTGGTGAGGCATATTTTTCATATTAAGACAATCATGAGTTGGAGGTTTTAAGGTAACATATGACTGTCTTTAACTTCATTTGTAAATGGTTTTAAGATTTATAAGATTCCAGCTGTAAAATTTCATCACATGGTAGGTGCTTTCTTGATAGACCTAATTTTATGCTGGGATCTCACACGCAGCTGTATAGCAAGTAACATATATGGATGAAGCAGACTTATTTTTTGAAGCAGATATGGTGGGGTTTTTTGTCAACAAAGAAGACATGCCACATATTAAAATATTTCTTATTTGAGGGATAGTCTTGCTGAAAGGCCACTATTTTGTTTCTTCCTTAATATGAAATCCATATGTACAGTTGTTATCTTTATTACAGATTAATCAGATTTTAGCATAGAGATTTTTTTATATCCATTGTCCCTACAGTGAGGTCTTCTAATTCTGTTCATCTTCATATCTCCTGGATACACACCCATGCACACTGCAGCCTGCCACCAATGTTTGTGACAAGAATGGAAGACAAAAAAATAAATAAACAAGAAACCTGGCAGAAAATCACCCAAGCAACACGCTAACATAACAATATCAAAAGTAATGAAATCAGAACATGAGCCTAGGGTACTTCATCAAGGTCTGCTTCTCCATGGTATGACATGCAAACATGTGCTCTCTCTCTGTTCAGGGCACCTGAGACTCTCGAAGCGCGAGTTTTAACAGCCATTAATGTCTTTCAGTTTTAATTAGATGACCAGTGATTATATTATTATCACTAGAAACAGACAGATAAGATGCCACTGGCAATCGAGAGGCTGTCTCACTGGTCCATTTATACAGTGACAACTTCCCAGCTGTGAGCTCTGCCCTGTGCTTCTGCCATCTCTGGTAAGAAATGCTGATTCCTCACTGTTTGAGGACTTCAGTTTATTTTTCAATCTTTTAGAAGAAACATTTATGGGGAACATTCTTAGAAATGGAACTCCACCCTAAGGGAAACTGCTAAGGCTTCTTCCTCTCTTGTGAATCCCTCCTTAAGATAGTGGGCATAAGGAAGGGTGAGAAGAAAAGGGGGATCAACATCTTACCTTAATGCTTTGGGAAACTCAAAAGTGTGTCACCTCAGAGGAGATAAGGCAGCCCAGAGGGTAAGGTCTGGAAGGCCAGGATGGGTGGAAAGTGTCATCTAAATATTGTTGAACCTGTAAAGCAGAGACGTCTTAAAACCAGGACAATCCTGAATCTCAAGAATCTCTTATTTTTAACTTGTTTTTATTTTTCATTTAAACAAATTTTAGGGCTCATTGCAGTTTTCCATTTTCATGTAAACAGTTGGTTATATTCAAAACACAAAATATTAAGAGAGAGAACCACGCTTCTGAGGGTTTCTGATTAGTGAAGCATCAGCTACTTTCTAAACGGAATGTTGTTAATCAGTTCACAAAATGAATCATAAGAGGAAAAAAAATGGAAACCCTCCATTTCAAGTATGGCCCTCAAAACACCCAAAGAGCATAAGATGGGCTAACTCATTTGGATTAAGTATTTTAAATCAGTGTGTATGCAAAATGAGGAAAACTGGTTTCTATAGTGGTACTAGGTAAGAGGTTGCATACTGAGTTTTCTGAAATAGGTGAAACATTCATACATACATTTATGTCATACATTTTATCTAAGTCATTAATTTGTTCCGTAAATCCATTTTGTCTATGATTATGTTCAGGATGGTGTCTAAATTCTGGGAGTACAACTAGGTAGTGGTGGCGCACGCTTTTAATCCCAGCAGAGGGAGGCAGAGACAGCCAGATCTCCAAGGTCAAGGCCAGCCTGGTCTACAGAGTGAGTTCCAGGACAGCCCAGGCTACACAGAGAAACCCTGTCCTTTTTTTTTTTTTTTTGATTGTTTAACCGATTTTAATAACATGACATAAAACTCCTAAAATTGATAAAAATCATTATGCAAAATACATACATGAATACTGTCTTCTTTAAAAATATAAAATAAATAAGCAAGACATGTGAAAATAGGCGTTTCCATTAATTAAATGAAAAATTTTTAAAAAACAAAGTTTTTCTTTTGTTTCATTTGGAGAAGGGAAATTATCATTTAAGACAATATTCAAGTTTATTAAAACAAGGTAAAAAAAAAAGTATTATAAAATATTTTGCTTTTGTCTGCCTCACAGTTTATGTTGCTGCCAAATTTCGAGTGTAACTGCACTTTCAGGTCTGCTAACACCCGCTGGATGGACGCCACTCTGGACTCTAAGGCATCGATCTCTTCTTGCAAAGTTTTCTTTGCATCTTCTAACATTTCCTGTGTTTCATCTTGAGAGTAGCTAATGAAAATGTCTCTGACCATTAAGAGAATCATTAAGCAGTTGTCGTCTGCCAATACAATGCCATCACAAGCATCCTCTAAATTCTGGAGGTATTTCTACTTCACTTCTATTTCCTCCTTTAGCTCTGTGATTCAACTCGTATTCCGAGCAAATTTGTTTATCTTTTGTTGATCTTCAAAAGTAACATTGACATCTTCTATAGCCACCTTCTTCATGGTGGCTGCCATCTTGTAAAACCTTGTCTTGAATAAAAACAAAAGATTGTGGAAGTACTTCTTGATATAAAGAGTCCTATGAAGGTGAGTTCAAGGTCAGAGGATATACAAACACAGTTGCATTGTAGAAACACAAGCCATTGATGATTTTGCTCTCACAAGCCCGTCATTTGCATTGTGTGGTAGAGATGCAACTTGACAATCAACTTCCAAAATTACCCACTTACTTAGTCAGCAGGTTGGAACCAGTTGTTGTCTAGAAACCCGGATGGAAGTTTGATAGAGGTCAGCTCTTTCCATGGGGCTGAGTGGTCTTCCTTCCAGCATGGCAAAGGATGTAATAACAAGCATGCGCAGACTTGAGTAGAAACTACAAACTTCATTAAAATCCCAGAATGCCATGTCAACTGCATTCCATCACCACGGAAGTTGGAAACCAGCTTAGATCTAAGGGAGAAAATGCAAACACCAGCTACTTGCACACAGAGATCTTACCACTAGTAGCACCCAGTCTACAAGGAGAAGAGTCTCTGGTCCCATGACAAACTAAACCCAGATGATCTCTCCCAGGGTAAGATGGGGTCTCAGGGTATAGACCAGTATCTGCCTCTTTGCATTTTGCTGTGCTTACTCAATGTTCTCTGTATTGTGGGTCTCTCTATTCTTTGTCCCTGACATAGTTTCTATTTGTACATTAGATTCCTTAGACTACTTTTCTAACTATGATATCTTTTTATTATTATTTTTCATCTCTTTCTATATTCTGCTAATAGACAACTGCCTGAGTTTCATCTTCTATCATTCTATCAAATTTTCTATGAAGGCTACGGGTTTTAAGTTTACTCTGTTTTGTTCTTTATACCTTTAAGAAATATATTCTTATTTCAAAATTTTGATATTTTATTTCTTCGAGGGTATTAAAAATAGGGAATGTTGTTGTTGATGTTGTTGGGAAGTTTGTTTGATACTGTGTGGGTAGCACTCTTTTCTACAAGTTGCTGTTCATAGATATTTTTATCTTTATTTTCTATAGTATGTTTCCCCCATATACCTAATAATCAGTAGCGGCATGTTTTTGTTCAATGTGGGCCGCTATAATTCTAATTAGAAGTGCTTGGTATGCAAATAAGGTTTATCAACTTAGCAATCCCTGTTAATTTGTCTGGCTAGGCCATTTTTGTCCAAAACCCTGGTGCTGATGTTTTTCGATATTTCCTTCTCACCTGATTATATTGTTTTCTGGCATTCTGACTAGGATGTGAAAATCTGCTTGCTATACAGCTAATGCTCCCTGTCTCCTAATGCTGTGCACTGAAGCCTTGATGCCCAAGGTAGTACTACTAGGTGGTGGTCAAACCTTCTAGAGGTAGGGTAGATGGGAGGTTTTAAGTCACTGGGGGTGTTCCCTTGTAGGAAAGATAAGACTCTAGTTTCCCTCTCTCTCTCTCTCTCTCTCTCTCTCTCTCTCTCTCTCTCTCTCACACACACACACACACACACATGCACACGCACACGCACACATCTTCTACCCATGGAGCAACCATTTCTGTTCTGCTACATGGTCCATAATGTGTTACCTAATCACAGGTGCAAAAATCACATACCATGAACCAGAACCTCTGAAGCTATAAAATATTTTTTTAATATATTCGTTGTCTCAAGTATTTTATTATAATAACAGAATACAGATTAATATCCTGACTGATTGTTGTTTAGCAATTTCCTCTAAATTGAAATATTCCTTCCAGGATAGAGGCTCCTTAAGACTCAGGAAATAAGCAGCTCGTAAGTCTGAGGAAGTTCCTGAAACTAAGTCATACAGTGCTGACTTTGTTCAGGCTTCCAGAACAGTCAGCATTGTGTGACATTTTCTAGGGAGATACAAACAAATATGTACCGACCCCAGATAGGGTCCTGACAACAGACAAAAGAAATGATTTCATGGAAGTCTAATTTGGTGAACCCATAAGTTAACTGGTGTTAGTTACAAGAGTGAGGATGGGGTTGGTTACTTACAGGAATATGGGTTAGGGGTGACAAAGATGACTCAAAGGCAGCTAGCAATACCATCAGAAGAGACTCACTCACCCCTCCCCATTCCGCCAGTGACAACTCAAGAAATCAGTATGCCTAGACTCTGCACAGTCTGCGGGAGCTCGACAAGTTGGAGAATGTCCTCTTCACAGAGGTTCTTACTGTTTCTGTAACAAGAGTAGGGACAGGGAGGGTGGCTTGGGATTCTTTACATCTGCTCCTGCATTATGCATAGAACTGTGTACTTTCAATTGGGAATGTAATTCCCTTTCCTACTAGTCCTGGAATTCTAAAATTGCTAAATTACTGTATATTCTATGGAGACAAAGTTTCTACAGATTTTGAAAAATGTACTTGATGTTTAGAAGTTTATTGGATAATGTAGCATTTCATGGTGTAGAAAACTAAAACTAGTGTTGCTGAATCCTTAAGACTCCATTTGTCTAAAGCAGAAGCGCTGAATTAGGAATTAGAAATGAAATAAAATTTGGCATATTAAGTCTTTTAGGTAAAAATTCTTTAGATATATTTTGCATAGTGTTATAAATCCTATTGTGTGAGCTTAGATTTTTTAAAACCTACTTCTAATAAGGGTTCTCAAATGCTTCAACCTCCCTGCTAGTCCACAAGCCAAAGGTAGGGAAGCAAAGATAGTAAATAGGTCAAGGGAATGTCAACCTGTTTACAAGTATTTCTTTAGGGTGATTTCAGTCTCTGTTGTCAGGATGCCAGCAGTCCAGTTCAGTAGTGTGAGAATAGTAAACACAAATCAGCAGCAGTGGCACTACCCAGCAGAAACAACCAGGCCTCCACCAAATCAGCAGGAGTCAGCAGGGGCAACTGTGGTCAGCAGGGAGGCCAGAAGTTCTCTGCCATGCCTCACTCAACAAAGTGAAGATCAGAGACGATGAAGACAAAAGACTAACAAAGCTTGCAAAGCTAGCTATGCAAGTGCCCCATCGCTGTCTGTAGAATCCTGTTTACACTCTTTCCAAACATCATGTATTCTTCCACGGGTCTTGACTCAATAAAACACTACATGAGTTGGCCTCACTGAGTGAATCTGCATCACATGACCCAATCAGAAACTTCCACCTCACTATTGCCTTGTATACCATCAAAGAGAAGGGAATTTAAAAGGTTAATACTGGTGTTTTGGGAGGTTTATTTTGTTTTGTTTGTTTTGTAGGAAAACTTCAAGGTTCACAGTGATTTCTAATTTATGTTTCCTTACCTTTAGTTTCATCAGTTCTGACAAAACCTATGAGAAAAAAAAATACCTCAACTTTCCACCATAAATGTGACACTGTAAAATAAAGTTATGAACCAACCACTGTGTGGGGGCATTTAATAAAGCCTGGGTATTATCAGAAACACTTAAGACCTCATGCAATAATTCCTTCATCCTTGACAACCCATGTTTTAGACAATTACCATATCTTTTTATAATTAAAGCTAATCAAGCAGTGGTTTTTGCTTTTCCACTATCAAAATGAATTCCACTTTATGTCTCATTGCTTAGTTACAAGATATAAATCTTCCCTGCTGAGAAAGATGTTTCATCATGTGAAGACCAGAGTTTGGGGGGGGGGGCATCTTCTGGCTGAGCATGAAGCAAGAGTGACATCTGGTGGCCAATGGGTTTAGCACATGCAACTGTGCCCTTAGAGTTATTTCCTGTATTTTCAGGCTCTTTTCTATTAACACACACACACACACACACACACACACACACACACACACACAAATATTCAAGCTTATGTTTACGTGAAACATATGAAATCTATAAAAAAAAATAATAAAGTGTGGATAAGAAATGAAATATTCACCGGGCGGTGGTGGCGCACGCCTTTAATCCCAGCACTTGGGAGGCAGAGGCATGTGGATTTCTGAGTTCGAGGCCAGCCTGGTCTACAGAGTGAGTTCCAGGACAGCCAGGGCTACACAGAGAAACCCTGTCTCGGATAAACCAAAAAAAAAAAAAAAGAAAGAAAGAAATGAAATATTCTCAGAAAATTTTGAATATAAAAAACATAAGTGACAGATTTATATATCTTGTTTTATTTATTGAGAAGAGACAAAAATCTGATTTTACATAATAAAAAAGTATATTTATTCTTTTCAAAATATGAAGGCTTCACAGTAGATTCTTCCCATGAATCATTTTTATGAAAATAACATCAACAAAGAAAGCAAGTATAAATATTGTATGAATATTTTAATCCTTTTATACTTACACAGTATAAAATGCAATGGTAAAATGAACAATCTTGTCAATAGTGAACTGAGGGAATGCACTGGAACTTGTGTACAAGCTTTAGGAAGCACTGACAAAGAAAATTCAATACTGACCGAAGCAAAATGTAAATAAATACAAGAAGTAAAAAAAGAATATCTTTGTGTAGCCAAGGCCTTGTGGGCTTATCTCTGTTCAACAGAAAGCTGAGAAAGCATTGAGCAGGAGGGATAACATTCTCCAGAAAACAGAAAACCAATCGGTTGTTCAGTGCCAAAGGGTCAATTCTGAAAACATACAGGCAGGGAACATTATATGAACTGAACAGGTTAGATTTTGGAATATATATAACGTTATATATATTCCATATATATTCCTAGTATATAATAATATAAAATCATATATTATATAAATAGTATGTATTATGTATATATGTATATATGTATATATTACATAAGTACATTATATGTATGTATTGTATATGATATGCAGTATGTGCATGTACACATGCATTCAAAAATAATTAGGAAAAAAAGAAGCCATGAATTTGAAAGAAAACAAGGAGGAGTACATAGGAGAGTTCAGAGGGTGGAAAGGGAAGGAAGAATTTAATAAAGGTAGACTTTCTTTCCTATAAAGGTCAAGGCATTGTGGCAAGACACTGAAGAAAAACTGTTGCTATCCCTTTGGAGGTAAAGTGTATTTTTCTGAGCATGTGTGATGGTTTGTATATGCTTGGCCCGGGGAGTGGCACTATTAGGAGGTGAGGCCCTGTTTGAGTAGGTGTGTCACTGTGGGTGTGGGCTTTAAGGCCCTCATACTAGCTGCCTGGAAGTCAGTCTTCCACTAGCAGCCTTCAGATGAAGATGTAGAACTCTCAGCTCTGCTTGTACCATGCTACTGAGATACTGCTATGCTCCCACCTTGATGATGACAGACTGAACCTTTGAACCTGTAAGCCAGCTTCAACTAAATGTTGTCTTTTATAAGACTTGCCTTGGTCATGGTGTCCGTTCACAGCAGTAAAACCCTAACTAAGACAGCATGTTAGCACAAAGTGAGAGGCAGAAAAGATATGTGAAACAGCAAAGGTTTTCTCCTAAATCGACCACAAAGTGTAAGAGATCTGAACAAGGATCACTCCTGGTCATTACCTCATTATTTAGTAATATCAATGTGCAAGAATAAGTGAAGACATATAAGTGTAGATACATACTTGCACACACACACACACACACACACACACCAAAAGTAGATGAATAATTCATCCTGAAGAGCAGTTCAAATTGTAGAGAATAGGATTATTGACTCAGCCTGAAAAAAAGTTTAGTCCAAAGAAAGGGAATAATGGACAATAACACTCAAAGTTCATTGAAACTTGGGAAGTTCTCATGAATAGGAGAAAAAACCCTTGCTAATATCAGAATAGAAATGATATCAGGAATAAAATAAAAACAAAATAGACAGGTAAACATTTTAGGAATTGGCTACTTGCACTGTTAAGCCAAAGGTTCTTTAGAATAAGTCATATCCCTCAGAAAAGGGAGCCCATGACATTGTGGAATAGCTAGAGAAGAAGGCACCACAGAAGAAAAGGAAAAATAACAGACAGTGATAACTTAGAAGATCGTTAACAGAAGTCAAAGCAAAAATCATGGTATAAATACAGACCTGGAGCCTTTGGGACAAAATCAAAGGCACAGTCATATCGGGAAAGCATCCATGCTTGAATCTATCCATGAAGGAGTTGCTACTCCCCAGATAACCAGTACAACCCTGACACGCTGTCCCTAGCATCATGAATAATCATTTCAGGTCCTTCATTTAAGCGCTTAGTTCCTAAATACCTCCTTAACAAGAAGTTCTGTCTCTCCTCTAGAGGCACCATCTTTCAGATTAACCACAAGTCCTATAGCCATTTTCCAAAAGAGCAGAAGGAATGGACACCAGCCACTACATCTGGAGAAAAAGAGCTGCATCATCCCAACCCACTCCCTATTCGTGCACCAGAACAGGTGTCTGACATCAGTCCATAGGCAAACAAAACAGTAAGAGGTGACAGGCAGGAACCACCAGTGAATAAAGTTTATGGAGAAAGTATAATGGGAAAAGGGACGGTCTTCGTGATTGGCCTAATATCTTTCCAAGATGTTTATTGTCAGGAGCCATAATTGGACAAGCTAATAATTAGCAGTTGATCATCCTCAAATGCTTGCCTCGGATTATTATATAATCTGCTACAAGTGTGCCCCATTCACCAAGGCTGTGGCCAGACATATTTTAGGAAAGATCCTGCTATTAATATGCTTTTCCTATTACTATTACTGTTATTATTATTATTATTACTATTAAACATACATAACAATCACTAAGCAATAGCACTCCCCTTTGGAGCAGATCTCTGCAGACCCATGAAGATGTACTGTCTTGTAGTGATGCTATATAGACAAATAGATGGCTTCTTAAGTGTTAATGATGATCCTATAAGAATTCCTAAAATTATATCAATGATTATTTAGCTCTTTTTATAGTGAGACTGGTATTACGTCCCTTTCTGATAGTCAAGGCTGCAATGAGAACTCTGCCAGTCTCCCGAGTGTCATCAGTTAACAGCACTTAGATAGTAACCAGACTCTCTCCTGCTCAAAGCACATTCCAAGGTGGTTGAAAAACAATTAACCAAAGGCCACTAAAAGGGAACTCACGGTTTATTATAGGTGCTAGGACAGAAGAGAAAATATTGCCTGGGTTTATCTATACAAAACTTCACTAATTTCTTAGTTATAGTTTTAAACCTTCAGTGAACCTGTGGAGCTAGACAAGTGATGAATGTTTAGCCAGATAATTATTCCTAATGGATATACATGTAAACTTTATCTGTTGCAAACTTCTATTTCAATTTATGATTTGACTTTTGGTGTGAACTTGTGATGAACTTTGTAACATGTGATCAGGTACTCCGAATGATGTATAAGACAAAGGGATGCTCCTTAGCACTTCTATTCTCCTCACTTTTCTCTCTCCCACTCTATCTAGCTCTCTCTCTCTCTCTCTCTCTCTCTCTCTCTCTCTCTCTCTCTCTCTCTCTCTCTCTCTCTCTTTCTCTCTCTCCTCTCTCCTCTCTCCTTTCTCTTCCTTCTTCTTTCTTCCCTGCTTAGAATCTCTCTACTTAGAATTTTTCCTTTGTTAGAAATTTTTCCTTTTCCCCACTTAGGACCTTTCCACTTTTCCCCTTAGATAGCTTTTATAGGAAACTTTTTACACTTAGTAATAAACTATAATAACTTTTCTAAGTGCCATTTCTTCCTGCAACCTCAAACTAACAGACCTAAGTTAGAGCCTGGCAGCCCCTGCAGAGAGAGTTCTAAGGTTATTTGTCTAATTCTCTGCTGTCCCTGGGCTGAGGTGTTAAGTGTCAGAAACTGCAGTTTTGGCCTCAGAGGATCAAAGAGAGGGGAGGCCAGCTACAGTAGCCTAACCCTAAGTCTTACCCACTGCTAATGCTCTTCCCATCCCCCTCGGCTGCCTCAAGAAGAACCTACCTGAGGAGAAAAAAGAAGAAGCACCTTCTTCCTCCCACAAAGCCGGGTTGGCTCCCAGCAGTTTTTTTTTTTTTTTACTTATTTATTTTTATTATATGAAAATATTTTAATAAATAAAAAGAGAAAAATAATATACTCTCAGGAATTTTTTTTTAACCTTTTATTTTATGTATATCAGTATACTGCTCTCAAACACACCAGAAGATGGCATCAGATCTCATTACAGATGGTTGTGAGCTATCATGTGGTTGCTGAGAATTGAACTCAGGACCTCTAGAAGAGCAGTCAATGATCTTAACTGCTGAACCATCTCTCTAGCCCCTGAAAGTTAAAGGTTTTTTTTTTTACATTTTGTATTGGATATTTTATTTATTTACATTTCAGTTGTTATTCCCTTTCCCCATATTCCCCCCCATAAATCCTATCCCATCCCTCCTCCTCCTTTTTGCTTTTATACCATTTTGATTACATGCAAGTATTATGATCAGTTCTAGGTCGAGGAACTGGCAATACAATAGATGTAAATAGTCAAGGAACAAGCAAGACAATAAACAAAGTCCCAAAATCACTCCTGAGATCACTACTTCTAAGGGCTTAACAGGATGACCAAAATATCTGAGCCTACTTCCCTGTCCTAACCTAAAGTCATTTTTATGCCTGAAGCCTACTTCTTTGTTCTAGCCTAAGGTTTAGATTCCTGTCTGAAATTTCTTCTTTGTTCTAGCCTAATGTCAGATTCCTGCCAAGCAGTTCATTTCCTTGTCCTTGGCCAATGTCAGATTCCTGAGAAGCAACCCCAAAAGCTCTCCACATCTCCCCTTTTTTTTTTTTTTTTTTTTTTTTTGGTTTGGTTTTTTGAGACAGGGTTTCTCTGTGTAGCCCTGGCTGTCCTGGAACTCACTTTGTAGACCAGGCTGGCCTTGAACTCAGAAGTCTGCCTGCCTCTGCCTCCCAAGTGCTGGGATTACAGGCATGTGCCACCACCAACGGGCATCTCCCCATTTTTTTATTTGATAAACAAGACTGAGCCTGTCTTAGGTCATTCTGACAAGAATGCCTTCCCTTCCCATCATGGAATATGCATTATCAAAAGCAATGCATTTCTGTCTTAGGTTGGTAAGGTTCTGTGCAGAATCTTAGCCATCCTTGGCTTGCCAGCCTGTTAGATTAATAACTCTGTCTGGGGGGGGGGGCATTTTCAGTTTCAAGTCATGTACTTTGGCTGCCAACATGTTATTGTTGTTAAAGACAAGCTTTCACACGATAGGCAGGAATAAAAGTATCCCAGGAAAAAAAGGGCTAGCATGATCAAGCTATATATACCATTCTTGTAGCTTGACCAAAATGGAAATACTGGACTCAAGCCATGGATAATTGTATCAGCATTATCTGCAGCATCAAAGCTCAGCAGAGCAGCATTCTTTAAATTCATAATTTCACTATGCAAAGTTAAAACATCCAGAGAGGTGTTAGAATTATGCCAAATACCCTGCAAGTGTCTTAAAACTTTGTCCTAATTATAATGACTATCACTGTAAATTTTAGAAGTAATACAACTCCATTGGTATTTGGCATGACACTTGAGATGGCTCCTTACTCTTAAACTCTGAACTTCCTTCCAATAATTTGAATAAGATAAAGAGCATTAATCTGATGTTCCAAATGCTAAATCCTCTTATATACTCAACACATTTGTAACATTTTTTTTTGCTAATTATTAACAAAAGTAGCTGTCTTCTTGTGTCAAAGCAATTGCAGAAGCACTGGTGCTAACAATTAATGTAATTAAAGCTGTTATACCAGCAATAATCAAGCCCTCTTGCTTCTGCTTAAAGCCTCACTCACTTCTTCTAGTACTTGTAAGCTTTTTTTTTTTTTTTTTTTTTTTTTTTCAGAAAAACAACATTCTGTAGTACTCAGGGCAAGAAGACAAAAGCTGGTTGATGGACCTCCATAACAGACATGCCAGGTTTCAACACATTAACACAATTAGAAAGTGTACAATCAATGCAACTTTACAATAAATATTGTAGAAGAAACAAAAGTAATTTTAACTTGACAATTAAAAGAGCCTTAACACTTGTACTAACACTTGTCTGAAATCCAGATCCTGTCCCAACTTTATCTCTTGCTAATATAACATCATAGAAAACTGCAGCAAACTTCCAAATATGTCTCTAAAAATGTCCAGATACAGGCTTCCAACTGAAGACTGTTATTTCCAATATTGGATTGATTTCTAGACAAGTACATGATTGAGTCTGAATAACTGGTCACATGTAAGGAAAACACAAGAGTCATTATAACTTCTCTTTTTCATTCTTGGTCTAAAAACTTGAGGCAAGGCAGCTTGTACCATCTGGGATATAGGAAAGCAAAGATGGGTCAGGAACATATGTCCAATACAGCTTCCCAAGTCACCAGTGTCAGTGCACTCAGCAAGCTCACAGGTCATCATCCTTCTTTGTCCCAGTATCAGCATGTCTCACCAATCACTCTGGCAGTCACCATGCTCTGTCAGCATCCTGCAGAAAAAAAAAAACAAAAAAACAAAAACATGCCCTCTTCCCCATATTAAATACCTGATGGAGATCATGCCATATGCCAGTAAGTGGATCCTTCCTTTTCACATAGGCATAAGTATGCCTAGTTGTAGGGTACCATAGACACTTAGCAGAAGAAGAGCATGATTTAAAAAAAAATTGTGGTATACAGAGATATACCTCCTCATTTTTTTATTTTATGAAGATATTATTTTAAAGTTCCATGGGCCCCTTCCATAATACCTTTTCCTTGAGGATGATAAGAAATCCCAGTAATATGGGTAATATTAAATTGTTGACAAAAAGTCTCAAGTGCTCAACTGCAATAGCCAGTTCCATTATCAGTAGTATTATTGTTATTATTATTATTTGTTTACCTTTCAGATGTTATCCCCTTTCCCTATTCCCCACCCACCAAAATCCCCTATCCCATCTTCTATGAGGATATGCCCTCACCCATCCACCCATTCCTGCCTGCCTGCGCTCCAGTTCCCCCACACTGGGGCATCCAGCCTTCCTAAGACCAAACACCTCCTCTCCCACTGATGCCCGACAAGGCCATCCTCAGCTATATATACAGCTGGAGCCATGGGTCCCTCCATGTGTGTTCCCAGGCTGGTGGTTTAGACCCTGAGAGCTCTGGTTGGTTGGTATTGTTGCTCTCCCCATGGGGCCCCCAGCCCCTTCAGCTCCTTCAGTCTTCTCTCTCACTCCTCCATTGGGGCCCCCATGATTAGTTCAGTGGTTAGCTGTGACCATCAACCGCTGTATATGTCAGGCTCTGGGAGAGCCTCTCAGGAGACAGCTATATCAGGCTCCTGTCAGCATGCACTTCCTGGCATCCACAACAGTATCTGCATTTGGTGACTGCACATGGGATGGATCTCCAGGTGGGGCAGTCTGCAAGCAGTCCCTCCTCCAGTCTCTGCTCTACACTTTGTCTCCCTACTTGCTCTCATGAGTATTTTGTTACTCCTTCTAAAAAGGACCGAAGCACCTATACTTTCTTTGGTCTTCCTTCTTTTTGAGCTTCATGTGATCTCTGAGTAGTATCTTAGATATTGTGAGCTTTTGGGCTAATATCCACTTATCAGTGAGTGCATACCATGTGTGTTCTTTTGTGACTAGGTTTCCTCACTCAGGATGATATTTTCCAGTTCCATTCATTGGCCTAAGAATTTCATGAACTCATTGTTTTTAATAGCTGAGTAATACTCCATTGTGTAAATGCACCACATTTTCTGTATCCATTCTTCTGTTTAAGGACATCTGGGTTCTTTCCACTTCTGGCTATTATAAATAATGCTACTGTGAACATAGTGAAGCATGTGTCCTTGTCATATGTTAGAGCCTCTTTTGGGTATATGCCTAGGAGTGGTATAGCTGGATCCTCGGGTAATGCTATGTCTAACTTTCCGAGGAACCTCTAGACTGCTTTCCAGAGTGGTTGTACCAGCTTACAATCTCACCAACAAAGGAGGAGGGCTCTTCTTTCTCCACATCCTCGCCAGCATCTACTATCACCTGAATTTTTTATCTTAGCCATTCTGACTGGTGTGAGGTGGAATCTCAGGGTTGTTTTGATTTGAATTTCCATGATGACTAAGGATACTGAACATTTCTTTTGGTGCTTTTCCACCATTTGAGTTTCCTCAGTTGAGAATTCTTTGTTTAGCTCTGTACCCCATTTTTAATAGGATTATTTGGTTGTCTAGAGTCTACTTTCTTGAGTTCTTTGTATACATCGGATATTAGCCCTCTATTGGATGTAGGATTGGTAAAGATCTTTTCCCAATCTGTTGGTTGCTATTTTGTCCTATTGACCGTGTTCTTTACCTTACAGAAGCTTTGCAATTTTATGAGGTCCCATTTGTCAATTCTTGATCTTAGAGCATAAGCCATTGGTGTTCTGTTCAGGAACTTTTCCCTTGTGCCTAGGTATTCGAGGATCTTCCCCATGTTCTCTTCTATTAGTTTCAGTGTATCTGGTTTTATGTTGATCCACTAGGACTTGAGCTTTGCAGAAGGAAGGAAGTATGGATCAATTTGTATTCTTCTACATGCTGACTGTAGCCACCTGTGGCCACAGATGAACTGGATTCACCTGCAAAGGGGCTGGAAATGAAAAAGGGAGACAGAGAGGCAAGAGAAGCATGAAGCCAAGACAAAGTTTTCTGATCAAGGCTTGAATTTTAATATTCACCTCTTCTATTTAAAGGGAAAGCCTCACCAAATTCAGTCTTGTTTCAGCCAGGGATAGGTGGGAGAATCCATCCTTTGTTACAGCCTGAGATATCTCAAGGCAAGATCATCAGGCAGTCTATTCTTCTAAGTTCCTGTAGGAGGCTGTATGTGCAGCCAAGGTGGGTAACTCCACCTAGGTTCTATTATTAGGTCTATTGTGGTAAACAACATCTTTCAGGCCTGGTCAAGGTTGGGTGGAGGGTACAGCTGACCTCCAGTTCAACAAGCACCCTTTGTTGAAAATGCTGTTTTGTCCACTGGATGGTTTTAGCTTCTTTATCAAAGATCAAGTGATGATAGGTGTGTGGGTTCATTTCTGGGTCTTCAATTCTATCCCATTAATCTGCCTGCCTATCTCTGTGCCAATATCATGCAGTTTTTTGTTTTGTTTTTGTTTTTGTTTTTTTTTTAATCACTATTGCTTTGTAGTACAGCTTGATTTGAGGTCAGGAATGGTGATTCCTCCAGAAGCTCTTTTATTGTTGAAAATAGTTTTTGCTATCCTGGGTTTTTTGTTATGCCAAATGAATTTACAAATTTCTCTTCCTAACTCTATGAAAAATTGAGTTGGAATTTTGATGGGCATTGCATTGAATCTGTAGATTGCTATCAGCAAGATGGCCATTTTTACCATATCAATCCTTCCAATCCATGAGCATGGGAGATCTTTCCATCTTCTGAGATCTGCTTCGATTTCTTTTTTCAGGGCCATGAAGTTCTTGTCATAAAGGTCTTTTACTTGTTTGGTTAGGTTCACACCAAGGTATTTTATATTATCTGTGACTATTGTGAAGGGTGTCATTTCCATAATTTCTTTCTCAGCCTGTTTATCTTTTGAGTAGAGGAAGGCTACTGATTTGCTTGAGTTAATTTTATATCCAGCCACTTTGCTAAAGTTGTTTATCAGGTTTAGGAGTTCTCTGGTGGAAGTTTTGGGGTCACTTAAGTATACTATCATATCATCTGCAAATAGTGAGATTTTGACTTCTTCCTTTCCAATTTGTATCCCTTTGACCTCCTTGTGTTGTCTAATTGCTCTGGCTAGGACTTCCAATACTATATTGAATAAGTAGGGGGAGAGTGGGCAGCCTTGCCTAGTCCCTGATTTTAGTGGGATTGCTTCAAGTTTCTCTCCATTTAGTTTGATGTTGGCTACTGGTTTGCTGTATATTGCTTTTACTATGTTTAGGTATGGGCCTTGGATTCCTGATCTTTTTAAGACTTCTACCACGAAGGGGCATTGAATTTTGTCAAATGCCTTCTCAGCATCTAATGAGAAGATCATGTGTTTTTTTCTTTGAGTTTGTTTATATAGTGGAATACGTTGATGGATTTCCGAATATTGAACTATCCCTGCATACCTGGGATAAAGCCTACTTGATCATGATGGATGTGTTTTTGAATTCGGTTTGCAAGAATTTTATTGAGTATTTTTGCATCAATATTCAAAAGGGAGATTGGTCTGAAGTTTTCTTTCTTTGTTCTGTCTTTGAGTGGTTTGGGTATGAGCGTAATTGTAGCTTCGTAGAACAAATTGGGTAGTGTTCCTTCTGTTTCTATTTTGTGGAATAGTTTGAAGAGAATTGGTATTAGGTCTTCCTTGAAGGTCTGATGGAATTCTGCACTAAAACCATCTGGTCCTGGGATTTTTTTGGTGGGGAGCCTTTTAATGACTGCTGCTATTTCCTTAGGGGTTATGGAACTGTTTAGATGATTTACCTGCTCCTGATTTAACTTTGGTACCTGGTATCTGTCTAGAAAATTGTCCATTTCATCCAGATTTTCCAGTTTTGTTGAGTATAGGCTTTTGTAGTAGGATCTGATGATTTTTTTAAATTTCTTCAGTTTCTCTTGTTATGTCTCCCTTTTCAGTTCTGATTTTATTAATTTGGATACTATCTCTGTGAGCTCTGGCTAGTGTGGCTAAGGGTTTATCTATCTTGTTGATTTTCTCAAAGAACCAGCTCCTGGGTTGCTGATATGTTGTATAGTTCTTTTTGTTTCTACTTGGTTGATTTCAGCCCTGAGTTTGATTATTTCCTGCAATCTACTCCTCTTGGGTGTATTTGCTTCTTTTTGTCCTAGAACTTTCAGGTGTATTGTCAAGTTGCTAGTGTATGCTCTCTCAAGTTTCTTTTTGTAAGCACTTAGAGCTATGAGTTTTCCTCTTAGCACTGCTTTCATTGTGTCCCATAAGTTTTGGTGTGATGTGCCTTCATTTCCATTAAATTCTAAAAAGTCTTTCATTTCTTTCTTTATTTCTCTTCTGACCAAGTTATCATTGAGTAGAGTGTTGTTCAGTTTCCATGTGTATGTGGGCTTTCTATTGTTTTTGTTGTTATTGAAGTCCAGTCTTACTCCATGGTGATCTGATAGGATGCATGGGATTATTTCAATTTCTTGTATCTGTTGAGGCCTGTTTTGTGACCAATTATATGGTCAGTTTTGGAGAAGGTACCATGAGGTGCTGAGAAGAAGGTATATTCTTTTGTTTTAGGATGAAATGTCCTATACATATCTGCTAAATCCATTTGGTTCATAACTTCTGTTAGTTTCACTGTGTCTCTGTTGAATTTCTGTATCAATGATCTGTCCATTGCTGAGAGTGGGGTGTTGAAATCCCCCACTATTATTGTGTGAAGTGTAATGTGTGTTTTGAGCTTTAGTAAAGTTTCTTTTATGAATATGGGTGCCCTTGAATTTGGAGCATAGATGTTCAGAATTGAGAGTTCATCTTGGTTGATTTTTCATTTGAGGAGTATGAAGTGTCCTTCCTTATCTTTTTTGATAACTTTATGTTGAACGTGAATTTTATTCGATATTATAATGGCTACTCCAGCTTGTTACTTGGGACCGTTTGTGCCCCAGCCTTCGGGGAATTCAACGACAACCTAGGGGGAAAGAGCAGACAAGTGATAGGACAAGAGACAGGAAGAAGGAGAGCAAGTTGAGGGTCTTGATCAAGCTCTCAAACTTTTATTTTCAGGTGGCAGGTTATAAAGACACAGCAAAATGGGAAGTTTAGGTAAGGATCATTGCTTAAGGCTATCCCACTATCTTATCCGCATTGCCTAAGACCATCCCACTGTCATAACCAGATCCTAGGAAATACCAGATGTTCTTTGAGTTCCAGCGATCTGAGATACTGAACATCCTTTTTTAACCTTGTCTGATTAGGCCTTCCAGAACAGCAGGTAATTTCATGAGGTTCTCTTAGAACAGCAGGTAATTTCATGGGTTTGTCTCCAGGCACATTTGCTTGGAAAATTGTTTTCCAGTCTTCTACTCTGAGGTAGTGTCTGTCTTTGTAACTGAGGTGTGTTTCCTGCATGCAGCAAAATGCTGGGTCCTGTTTACATATCCAATCTCTTACTGTTTGTCTTTTTGGGGGGAATTGAGTCCATTGATGTTAAGAGACATTAAGGAACAGTGATTGTTGTTTCCTGTTATTTTTGTTACTAGAGGTGGAATTATGTTTGTGTGGCTCTCTTCTTTTGGGTTTGGTGGAAGAAAATTAGTTTCTTGCTTTTTCTAGGGTATAATTTCCCTCTTTATGTTGGAGTTTTCCCTCTACTATCCTTTGTAGGCCTGGATTTATGGAAAGATATTGTGTAAATTTGAGTTTGTCATGGAATATCTTGGTTTTCTCATCTATGGTAATTGAGAGTTTTGCTAGGTATAGGTATGGCATTTGTGTTTTCTTAGGGTCTATATGACATCTGTACAGGATCTTCTGACTTTTATAGTCTCTGGTGAGAAGTCTGGTGTAATTCTAATAGGTCTGCCTGCCTTTATAAGTTACTTGAGCTTTTTCCCTTACTGATTTTAATATTCTTTCCTTGTTTTGTGCATTTTGTGTTTTGATTATAATGTGACGGGAGGAATTTCTTTTCTGGTCTAGTCTATTTGGAGTTCTGTAGCCTTCTTTTATGTTCATAGGCATCTCTTTCTTTAGGTTAGGGAAATTTTCTTCTATAGTTTTGCTGAAGATATTTACTGGCCCATCTTCACTCTCTTCTATACCTATTATCCTTAGGTTTGGTCTTCTTATTGTGTCTTAGATTTCCTGGATATTTTCTGTTAGGAGCTTTTTGCATTTTGCATTTTCTTTGACAGTTGTGTCAATGTTTTCTATGGTATCTTCTGCATATGAGATTCTCTCTTCTATCTCTTGTATTTTGTTGGTGATGCTTGCATCTATGACTCCTGATCTCTTTCCTAGGTTTTCTATCTCTAGGGTAGTCTTCCTTTGTGATTTCTGTATTATTTCTACTTCCATATTTATATCCTGGATGGTTTTGTTCAATTCTTTCACTTGTTTGGTTGTTTTTTCTCATAATTCTTTAAGGGATTTTTGTGTTTCCTGTTTAAAGGCTTCTATCTGTTTACCTGTGTCCTCCTGTATTTCTTTGAGAGAGTTATTTATGTCCTTCTTGAAGTCCTCTATCATTATCATTAGAAGTGATTTTAAATCTGAATCTTGCTTTTCTGGTATGATGGGGTATTCAGGATTTGCTATGGTGGGAGAACTAGGTTCTGATGATGCCAGGTAACCTTGGTTGCTGTTTCTTATATTCTTGTGCTTGCCTTTCACCGTCTGGTTATCTCTAGGGCTACCTGCATTCATTGTCTCAGAATGGTGCCTGTCTCTTCTGTTATCTTAGTTGTATCAGAGCTCCTCAGAGACCATCTGTCTCTGTGTTCCTGTGATCCTGAGATACTGGGTGTAAGAGCTCCTGGGAGTCAGGCTGCCTCTGGGATCCTGAAATCCTGGTGTGACCAATCTCCTGAGATCCTGTGATGCTATGATTCTATGTTCCTGGGTGTAATAGAGCTCCTAGGAGTCCAGCCTCCTCTGGGTTTTGGGGGACTGGGTGCAGAGCTGATGCTCAAGGTTTGCTCAGAGCACTGGTGCAAACTGGAAGGAAACTGTGTCACTGTCCTTGAATCCTAAGGTGTTTATTAATTAAAAATAAATGTGATGTTTTATTTATTTGCAGGATTTTTTAAGATAAAGTTTACAAATCTAAAAATAAATTCAAAACTTGAACATTGAACATTTCTTCATTTGAACATTTCTAGAGATCAAAAATAGGCCCTTATTCTTGCATAGCAAGTACTTTTACCTGCTGAGGTTTCCAGCTAGCCCAATATTGTCTTTTAAGTGTAAACTTTTAAATTACTTATAGAAATAGCAATCAACATTTTTGGGTTAACCTTGTATCTTATAACCCTGCTGTCATTGCTTGCTAGTTTCAGAAGCTTTTTAAAATCCTTTGCTTAGAGAATCACATCATTGCTAAGAGATTGTGTACCCATTTCCTTTGGAGTCAAACATTTCCTCCAGGCAGGAGTTTCTCTAAGACTTGAGAAACAACTAAACTCATAAGTATCAGGAAGTTCCTGAAATTTATGAGATTCACAAGCAGTGCCTAAGGTTACATAAACTGTCACAATTCCTGGGGAGACAAGACTGTCAGCAGCATTGCAGTCAAGCTGTCTAAAATTGTACAGAGATCTCCAGTGATGTAGCTCTCATGCCATGCCCCTTGCTGGGGCCAGCGTTTTGGTGTTCCTGCGATCATCCACGCTCCTATCATAAGCTCTCAGCTACCCTATAAGCTACCTAATACTTCCTGGTTCACTAAGTTAGAATTGTGCTCCCTGATTCACTAAGTTAAAACTGGGTGGATGCTTTCTTGGGTCTGTCATGGACCCGCCATTAGAGTAAATGGACATTTGATCATGTCTCCCCAGAAAAAGTCAAACAATGTAAGCTTTTATGTTTTTTCACATAATGCATATTTTTATTTACTCTTACATAACTTTAATTCACTTATCCTATGTTTTATAGAATTAGACTGTAGATATGAAAGAAAAAACATATTCCTCCAGTAAAAAGTTTGTTTACGAGGTTAAATATATAGTTAAATCTTTCATTTAAACCATGCTTTCTTTTTCCTGAAAAAGAATAATTGTTAGATGACAATCAGTTTGTGTTCTATTTCAGTATCTCTTCTCTGGTGGCTTCCAGTTGGGCAAAAATTTAGTTGCAGTTAGAAATAATAAAACTAACCTGATGTCTCTTTAAAAAAAACTTGCCAGTTACACATGGCTATTTTATTTTAGAGACATTTTCTTGCCTTATAGAGTACAACTCAACTTGCTAAACAATTTTTTCAGTTGCCATTTGTCAATTGGATGAGGCCACCTAAAAGGACATGACAGACCAAGTCATGCTTAAAGTGGTCATGAAAACTTAGCACAACACTCGGGCCACAAGGGAAACTTCCCAACCTTCTATGTAAAAAGCTCAAGTATAACCAACAGAGTCTGTGGGTACACATAATTTTTTGGAGTTAAGCTTACATTGGAGCCTGAAAAATGGCATCTGCTGTTATCCAGTAATTATAGGAAGAAATTCGAAACCAAGGATTTCCTGAAAGATTGCAGATAATGGCCTACTTCTCAGGTTAGAGTCAGCTTGAAGAGATGTACAGGAGGAATTTAGAAAGTAGAAGAGACGCTATCATTATTGCTTTCTGCAGGCTGCTGGAGTGAGAGATGAAGACTTCAGTTCTCTGGATACCCTCTCCCTGATTGTTGACTGTGTAGACTAGGAAAAGCAACCCTAGACCTGTCACCATTGCTTCACTGTGAACGTACAGGTGGCAGCCAACAAAATGGAGCACCTTTCCATAGACTTTGACACAAGTTCTTCAGAGCCCTGGTGTTGCACTGGGTAATGTTTTCCCTTAAGTTCTTATTTTTCTAGTTTTCGACAGTATGAAGAGCTATTTAGGAACCCTTACATGAAGTCTCCCCCTACACACACACACACACACACACACACACACACCATTCCTTCTCCTCTTCCCCATCCCCTCTCCTCCTCTTTTCCCTCTTTTCCCTCTTTCCCCTCCTCCTGTTTCCTTTTGTTATTTAATGTCTTTGATGATCTTTTTTCTCTTTTCATACTAACATTAGCTGGTGCCTGTCTGTTCCTCTAGCAGCCTAGCTCACAGTCAGGGGTAAGGCTCAGATCTCAAAACAAGGCATCTTGGCATGATACACCCTTTAAGTTGATGGGTTCTGAGAACACTATACAAAGAGCAAAACCTTTCTCTGCCTGAAATGGACCATAAAACTAGGAGAGTCAGACCCTCAGATGAGAGCTGCCCTCTCTTTGTCTTGAATATTCTTGGTTAAGACTACAGAGACTCCACTATTCATTAAACACAATAAAAAACATGATTCAGTTGTCACTGTTTCTCTCGGGGCTTTCTCTTTCTCATTGAGGTTTCCCATATCAAATACGAATTACTAAATACATTTGAACAATGTTCTCTTGTTGATGTTTGTTAGTTTTATTTTCATTTTCAGGTCTGAGAGCAAATCCTGACTACTGAAAAAAAAACAAAAACAAAACAAAACAAAACAAAAGAAGCCAACAAACAAAAGCCTTTCCCTTCTTCATGCAGATTGGCACATTGCAAATCCTGACACACCTCCGGAGAGTTTTGTATACCTTTACTTTCTCATTAAATCAGTAAATCAGTCTTGTTTGTCATATTTATTTGGCTTTTGTGTGTATGGGTTTTTGTTGTTGTTGTTGTTGTTGTTGTTCTGTGAATCTTCACAGAGCTTTTCTAGTCTCCCTCAAATGTCCTCATTTTACCCTACTCCTAACAGCTCATGACTTTTTGCTTGTGACTAGGTTATGTTGCTTCCTGTTTTATCTTTAGACAGAGACAGACAGACACAGGGAGAGACAGAGACAGAGAGACAAAGACTGACTGATTTTAGGGGTTCTGTGCAAAATCACTTAGAAAAATATAAAAAGAAGTTAATCTTTCCTGTCAAACTGTATATAGTCTTTAAAACCTTAGTTGATTTTACTAAATGAGAAGCTTCAAAGAAGTTGTTTTTCAATCCTGATTTTCTTTCTTGGTAGCTCGACTGTAAAGACAAAAGTTCCATGGGTTGAGGCTCTTATGGGACTCCCCCTGAAGCTACCTTTTCTTCCATCGGATATAGGTTTCCTTCCCTTTCCTCTCCTGGGCTGGTGATTTTAATGAACATCCCACATGCCTGAAGCCCAATATTAAAAGTAACAGTAAATGGCTTAAGGATCAATTTATTTTTCTAGAGCTCATTGTCCTTTAAACTTTATAAATCTCAGATTTCTCCTAAGAATTCTGCTATAACACTTTTTCTCACAGGCCCCAGGGAATTAATTATTGAAATTTTGCATGAAGCTGTCATCTTTCCTCATCAAATACCCTGCTCTTTCTGGAAGTCTTACAACTTGAAATGCTGTTCTCTCACAAAGAACACAGCATGAGGAGTGCCCACTGATGTGTTTATAAAAAGATAAAGAGATAAAGAGAGTATTTCTGTGGGTATGTGGAGAGGTATGGGGGAAGGGGATGTCTCAGCAGTCCCATGCTGAGGGATCGCTTCCCCCTGAGGGACCAGTCACACACAGGTATAGTATAGAATAGAGTTTATTCAGGGCATGGGGAGGGGAGTCAGGAGGCTAGTAGAGGCAGAGAGAGAGAGAGAGGAGAGAGAGAGAGAGAGAGAGAGTAGAGAAGTAGAGGCTGGCCATGACCACGTGGAGAGAGTGGGAAGGGAAGTAGGGAGGGGACAGAGAGAAGCTACAGGCAAGAGATCAAGAGAGAGAGATTGGAGTGGGGAAGCAGCCCATTGACCACTTTTATAGTGGGCCAGACCTACCTGGCTGTTGCCAGGTAACTGTGGGGAGGAGCATACCTGGCTGTTGCCAGGTAACTGTGGAGGTGGACTTTAGACAGAATATTAACACCCACTGCATCAAGTGCTGCCTTGGAATTGTGAAACTAAGGTCTAGCTCAGTGGTCCTCATCCTTCCTAACGCTACGACCCTTTAATACAGTTCCTTATGTTGTGGTGACCCCCAACCATAAAATCATATGGTTGCTACTTCACAACTGTAGTTCTGCTGTTGTTATGAATTGTAATGTAAATATCTGATATGCAGAATATCTGATCTGCAACCATCAAAGGAGCCGAGACCCATGGGTTGAAAAATGCTGGTATAGATGAATGAGCAAAGTTTCAGAGTCAAGTTATAACATTCAAGTTGAGTGTCACAGTCACTTATTAACTGCAATTATAACAGATTTTCTTGGCTGTTTTGTGTTATAGACAAAACAGTACCATCTACTACCTACCATGGAGTTGCTGGGAGAACTAAATTTTATAATGGTAGTTTTTAAGACACATCACTCTGATATGTGCAACACTGGCACATTATTTTAGACTGAAAGAATTAGAAAAAAAAATCATCAGAAAGGAAAGAACTCTCTTACCTTCCCACATCTTTCTGAAGTGGAAATTTGAGGGTTCTTTGGAAAGTTGGTTGGATGGTGTTTTGCTGGGGCAAACACATAGAGGAATGTTTAGCTGAAGTAGACACAGGTGTTAAAGGCTAAGGCAGAATCATGAAGGAACCTTTGGGTGAAGCAGACACAGGAGAGAGGATGTTCTGCTAAAGCAAGCACATAAAAGGACGCATGATAAAGGATTCTTTGCTAAGGACAGATATGTATTGGTCTGTCTTACACTGTGTAGTTAAGCTGCATTTGTCAGGACTCCATAGAGAGAAATGCACCAAAAAAAAAAAAAAAACAAACAAACTTCTGGTGGTGTGCTGCAGTTTCTGGCTTCTTCTGAGGAGTCGGGCTGATTGTCAGAGTGATGTCGGCTGCACAGATACACCTGCTGAGGCACATGGAGGACAGGCGATGTTTGGAGGGTATAAATAGGGAGACAGAGCTTGACTTACTGGTACAGCTAGCTGTGCAACGCTTGTGGGTCTCACATCTTTGCTGATCTTCACTTCCCTGAGAGAGGCATAAAACTTCTCTGGGTGTTCCCACTGGTCCCTCCCCCTGACTCGAGGAGAGGCTGAGAGGCCTGGCTATCTCTGGTAAGTCATGTTGCTATCCTGATTCTACCAAATTGGACTGCTGGTGTATCTGTGAAGTGTTTGTGAGTGAATCAAACTGCCACTGCTAACCTGTGAACTTAACTACCAATTTCCAGGCAGGAGTTGCTCCAAAGAATCTTTATAAACAGGTCCACTTTCCCGTATCCTTTCTTTCCCACTGCCTCTGGTGGGTAGTGGGCTAAAAGGGAGGTTAAAGTGTTTAAGAGCCATCATTAAAAATAAGGTTTGAAAAATTAAAGTTACATCTTTCGTCTCTGAAGCAGTTCATAAATTTAAAAAGGGTCTTCTGGTCATCCTTGAAGCAGTCTATAAGTCCCTCACTGAGAGGTCTTTTCTATGTCTAAAGGGAAGGAACACCCTTAGATCTGAAAGTAGGTTCACAGAAAACCATCTAATCCAAAAGTTCTTGTTCTTCCAGAATCATCCAGGGGCAATACAATTTCTGCATGTATTTTAGAGAGGAATATTAAATCCACAGTAATGTCATTCGTGATATTGGTATGGGTATAACTACATCAAATAGGTTTACACTTTGGTGTATACAAAACTCAGAAGCACAACTAGAGGCTGAAGAGGGAAAATCTAAGAAAAGAGAAAAGTTTAGTGATGTGCAAGGGGACAGCAGTCCTATTAACCAGGCTGTGTACTTTCTGAACAAAGAAGCCAGGGTGATTTGCTTAGGGAGCCTACATATATACATGCAGGGAATAAAACATGGGTTATGTACATTCATATTGGGCTTAGTTAAAGGTATATATTTTTAAAAAACATTACTAGAGTTGGAGAGATGGCTCCTCAATTAAGAGCACTGACTGCTCTTCCACAGGTCCTGAGTTCAATTCTCAGCACCCACAAGGTGGTTCACAAGCATCTGTAATGGGATCTGATGCCCTCTTCTGGTGTGTCTAAAGAGAGAAACAGGTACTCACATACATAATTTTTTTTTAATTACCATATATTTATTAATTTTTAAAATAGATACAAAAGGTACCAAGCATACTTCCAAAAGAAGGAATCAACAGTCCTACCCAGTTATGATGCCTACGCAACAGTGGCCAGCACAACATAATCAACCTAAGGGATACAGTCGTGGCGTCTGTAACCAACATGGAATTGGATTGAAGAGCAACTCAACAAGAAGAAAATCATTCCTGGTGCTGGAACCTAGCCAATTACCCAGGATAGTGAAGCCATGTATTTTAGAACAGAAACTACCACTGACACTTTACTTAATCAACATAATTACTAACTACATTTTAAATATTTCCTTATATTCTCAATAAGTGTAGTTCTCTTTCCTTAAGAGGGGACCTTTTCTTTGCAATAGACAGAGAACATTTCAGGACACCACAGTCAATCAAAATGCAGAGCTGTGGCGCCCAGTCCAGAGGATACATCTGTATTCAGCTCCTGCACCTAGAGCTCACGATGATTGCAGAAGGGGGATGGAAAGACTATAAGTCAGTGGGTCAAGGCGTTTTCTGTGAGACTGTGTCTCCTAAGAATGTCTGAAACTACATCTATAAAATCTTACCAATAACCAGGCCCAAAGGCAAGCTGAACAGGAACAACAATAAACAACATGCTGACATAGACCCAGGAAATTCAAGGAGGTCTCAGCCCTACACAAACAACTACAGGTAACTGAGGAATGCTGAGAGCAAGAGAGCGAGACTGCTGAAGTAATCTGAAGTCATTGGCTATAGCCACAGTGAGAAACAAATTAAAGGTACAGCTTCTGAAGATCAGTGGGACTCTGAAGGAAGTCTTTCTGAGAGAAGAGCACACCAACTGGTTATCCAATACCAGATGATCAGGCCTAAAATAACAAGTAACAATAACAAATAACAAGTAACAATAACAAATAACAATAAGTAACAAATAACAATAACAAGTAACAAATAACAATAACAAGTGACAACAATAACAAGTAACAAATAACATATTATGGACTGAGCAGGTTATATTTAAACATACATATATGCACACAATAACATTTAATTTTAAAAGAGGGCATGAATTTGATAGAGCCAGGAGGTGCATATGAGAGGCTTTTGAGAGAGAAAAGGGAAAAAAGAAATAATGTAATTATATTATTGAATCAAAAAAATTAAAAAGCAGTGACTGTGGCATGTGTTTTGGGGTCCAGCTGTGGTTCGGCATCCTCTGTTTCCTCCCTCTCAGGGTGTCCAGACACTGCTGCACACTGGACTGCAAGGAAGAGGTGGAGCACAGTATGGGTGGGGTTTTGCAAACACAAACACAGGCCCTAAAATAGGAGTTTCAGAATAGAAAGGAGGCAGTGTGGCTAGGTGGAGTAAGGAAAGACAAAATTCAATGGCTATCTAAAGAGGTTGCCAGTGTTTCCCAATAAGGAAGGCAGGCATCATTAAGGGTGAATTAGCATATGAAACTTGGAGGCCGGACTACTCAATGGCCTTATCTGGTCCTATATAGGCTTGTGTGCAGAGTTTTCACTAAAATAGTAACAAAGGATAATAAACATTAACAGACTCTGAAGGCAGTGAAGGTAGCAGCTCTTCCTGTTTGCGTGTCTTATTTGGCTGCCTCCAATATCAACATATGAGTAACTTTGCTCGCTCATTGCACCTCTTATTCTGGTCAAGTTTGACTTCTGCAACCCATCTCCCAACATAACGTTCTGATTTGTAGAATGTAAACCTAGTGAGAAGCAGACATTTTGAGAGCTTAGTTATACACTATATGTTAGAAGTATTCGACTTAAAGTAGAATATTTTGAATAAATAATCTTCTGAAATGGATTAATGAGTTAATGTATCAGACAGTGACTTAGATCCAAAACACTGCAAGCTTCATGATCAAACTCCCTGCATATATGCACTACTTTCCTAGTTAAGGAAAAGATTTAAGGGGCAGAGGGAACTGTGAAAAAAAAATCAAAATTAGTTTAGGAAAACAAAAGTAATTAGCTAGAATGCTGAAGTAATCTGTTACAGCCACAGTGAGAGACAAATTAAAGGCACAGCTTCTGAAGATCAGTGGGACTCTGAGGTTCACAGCTTCAGAGGGTTAGAGTCCAACGGCGGAGCAAAGACGTGGTGGCAGGAACAGGTGAGAAGTTATATCTTCATCTGCAAGTAGGAAGGAAAGAGAAAGAGACACACTGGGGAGGGCGAGAGTCTTTTGAAGCGTCAAAGCCAGTGACATACCTCCTCTAACAAGGCCACACACCTAATCCTCCCCGAACAGTTCCTGCAAATAGTAGAGCTTAAGGAGCCGTTCTCATTCAAACCATCACGTGATCCTAAAGCGACGGGAGAAGGCATTAGCTCTTTTAGGAGACCCTGACTTTCCTGTCCAATAAGTCCCGCCCCCTTTTGCGGTCTGCGTGAGCTCCCATGAGGCTTTGGTGGGTCTACTCATCTTTAAAAAAGACGTCGCTCATCTCTGCCATCCCACCCTGATCATGCCTGATCATGTTTGATCCTGACCCCTCAGTAGCGTCAGAACTCGGTTGTACTTAGATGACAGCAGGATGTAACTTCTCTTTGTTCTTTTTCTGTCTTTTTCTTTCGGATGCTGCCCAGAACCTAAGGGTGCTTTCTCTGGTACTTTGGGCTTCCTTACTCTTTCTCTAAAGCTTCTCTCCCTGCCACGAAACTGTTTTTGCATCATATGGCTTTCTGGACCAACTGTTCTTTCAAACACAGGACTAAGGCTGAGGTACCTATTTAACATATCAAAGCGGGCCAGGCTACCAGGTTCACCAGGCTGCCAGGTTCTCCCAGCATCCCTCAGTCCATACCTTTTACAGGGTATGGCTGGCATCCTGGGTCCCTACCCCATAACTTTACAGCTTAGGGGCTGGGCTGCACTTCCCCCGGAGACTCTTCCCTGTACAATTCTGACATTTTGGTCCTCTGCCGTATTTGTACCTTTGGCCTCCTGCTGCTGCACCTGGTCCCTGTCTTGCTTCTCTTCCTTCCTCTGCCCTATCTCCTCACAAGGCTCAGTGTCTTAATCACTCCTGAACTCTCCCAGATGTGTCTGCCTCTGGCTATGCTCTCCCTCTTATCTACAATAAACTTTCTTCTCCACTGCACCTAGGGGCAGGTATGTCGTTTCCTTTCTTTTTCTCCTGTTTTCCTTTTTACCTTCATCAACTTGACTCCCTCCTCTGGGCAATCTCTGAGATTTACAACCTGCCTTCTGTAACGTTTCAACTTTTAACTTCTAATAAAGTCGTTCTTGAGCTTTCATTTCAGTTTGTTCTTACTTAAGTCCTTTTATTAATAAGACTAAGAGCCACAAGAAAGGACCCTGATACTTAGGGTGTCAATGTTAAACAAAATGTGGTGTGTGTGTGTGTTGAGAGTAATTAAAACATGTTTAAATTGAACTCAGTTTACCATGCTATCTAATCTTCCCCTTATCCGGCCTGACCTTCTTCCTCCCAACTACAGGAAATACTCTACCACTGAGTTACTGCTCTGGGCAACTTTTTACATTTTAAGAATGAGTTTTTCTAAGTTGGGCTGACCTTGAAATCACTCTGTAGCCCAACAAGGTCTTAGCCTGTGATACTTCTGCCTCAACCTCCCAAGTAGCTGGAACGCCTGGCCCAGACCACGTATGAGGTCCTGCTCTGGTGCTGGCTCTGTTACACAGACAGTGAAACTGACCAGAACGAAAGTGACTTAAGTTAATTTTTCATCTCCTATGCAACTAAGCCAATAGTGTTTGTAAGTAATAATATTTTCAAATAGGAGAACAATTGTATTGGTACTGCTTTGAAAAAAATGAAGTCATTCTTGATTTGCTGGAGTTTCTCAAAGAAGAAAATGTAAGCACAGGAAATAAATTAGTACAGCTTTTCCTAAACAGTTCCTAGGAAACGGTGTTAAGGAAGGCAGGAAGTAATAGGAATTTGTCTTACATTAAAAGTTAGCCTGGAGAAAAGGATCAAATGAAAGAAGGAGGGAGGAGCTTGAAGGCCGGAATCCGTGTTACGGTTACTTTGTGCGTCTGCGTGACTGGTCCGGAGGAGATCTCTCCGGGAACGTGGGGATTAAACAGACTTTTCCTTTGTATAACAGGAAGGATTTACTTCTTAAGACCTCACTCATTGAGTTGTTAATGAATCATTTCTCCTCCACAGAGGTGTGGACGAGCTGATTTGAGACAATTAAAGGTGTTATTAGCATCCAAATGAGGAACAGGATCCCCTGGGTCTCAGAGTTAGAGAATAGAGTGGAGACAATAAATAAAGGCAGAGTTAGAAACTTGGCGAAAACCCAGGCTAAGAACACTCACTTCTGGGTTAGGAAAAAACAAAATGCTATTTTTCTCTGGAGTCAATGAATCCCGCCCCCTGCCAAATTCCAATAGTAATGACAAAAGAAAACTCTCCTTTCATTCTGTAAACGTGTTAAGGGGCACAGTGGCACACAGGAAATTCTATGATAGGGCTCAGGAATTAAGGTGACCAGTGGAAATACCGCAGCAGGATGAAAAAGTCCAGCTCCAGTAACTTGAGCACACAGGTCAATTTATATGGTCATATTTCCTGGGCCTTGTTTTACCTAAGTTGTATCATTGGCCATTGACAGGGTAGAGACAGATAGTCAATGTTTTTTGGTTAGTTTTTTTTTTTCTTTTCTTTCTTTTTCTTTTTTTTTTTTTTTTTTGCCAAAACTGTAAGTAATTTTATTTTTGCATTTCATACATATTATGTTATTTTTCCGTTGATGTGGGCAAGCATTTGGACTGGGAGCCAGGTTCCCTGATAAGAACTGCACAGAGGTTGGCTACCAATTTAAGAAAAGGACCCCAAAGTAAACCTGTTTTCTTTGGCAAAAGCTTGAAATGTCCTTGGCCTTGTTTCCCCCTTGGCTCAGAGTTGCCCTTGCTTATAAGCCAACGTGCCCATTTAAATGTAATGTTAAATCAATGTTTGTAGGTGCAGGCCTGTAACCCCAGCTGCTCAGAAAGCCAAGACAAGAGGATTACAAACTCAAGGCTAGCTTGGGCTAAGAGCGTGTTGAAAGGCCAGCCTGGGCAACTTGGTGAGAACTGTTTCAAATAATTCAACAAATGCAAATGCCAGGCTGCTGATTAGAGATCTGGTTTTAAGCCAACCATTTGAGTGTTTCCTTATTTCTCTCCCTGGATGAGCATCCCTTGCTGGAAACTGTATGCTGTAACTGAACATGAGAGACGCGTGGGCCTTTGTGAATGGGCCGAGTGCACTGAGCAGTTCCTCCTTCCATAGCTCCATGCAGTAAAGAATACTAACACTTACTAACTCCAATGCACTGACCCTCAGAGACATCCCATTTCCAGGAAACTGGTCCTACATTACAGAAGTCCTGCCCTCGCTCTTCGCCTTCAGCTCCTAACTAACAGTAATTAATGTATAACAAAAAACTTCTTTATACAACTCACTCCCTTCTTTTCTGTTCTAATGAGGGGATGCTAGATTCTGCTAGGTTGACTGTTAATACTATCCAACCAGACTTTTTGGCTGGGAGTTCTGGTAAGAATGCCTCCTGCTGAGGTAGGAGGATTGCAAGTTTGAGAACAACATAACAACGTGTCTTTTAAAAAAATGTAAGAACATTTTGTTCAAGTGTGTTCTGATTTTAAATACACTGATCTTCACGTGAGACTGAAGGTGATGGGAGTGAAGGTGATGGGAGGACAGGACGCAGGGTAGAGGCTTGGTGTGTCTGTGTCTTGATGTCACACATCTCTCATTACCTCAAACTTTGGTCCAAATACTGATCTATTCCATACAAACAAATGTTAATCATCTAAGAAGTGTTGATCTAAAACTGCTAATGTAAGATTCATATGCCTTGGCCGGGTGGTGGTGGCGCACACCTTTAATCCCAGCACTTGGGAGGCAAAGGCAGGTGGATTTCTGAGTTCGAGGCCAACCTGGTCTACAGAGTGAGTTCCAGGACAGCCAGGACTACACAGAGAAACCCTGTCTCGAAAAAAACAAAAAACAAAAAACAAAAAACAAACAAACAAAAAAGATTCATATGCCTTACATTTACTTAACTTTTCTTGATCCTCTTCAAAATTCTTCCAGATTAACTAGGATATTTTCAAGATTCTAGCAACAGTGAGCCTTATAGATATATCACTTCTTGCCCAGAACTGGGCCAGTACTCATGTAGAATCAATTATAGGCACCAATAGCCTATAGACACCCCTATCCCAACAGTAATGTTTGGGGGTGAGGGGAGCTGTTAATCAGACTCCAAGGAGCCAGCCACGAGCTGACCATGACCAGTTTGAGCAGAAGTCTTTGAAAAGGCATCCCCGTTGTTCATTCCCATACAACCTCGCAGCTACCTCCATTACACAAAAGATAGAACTGTGTCTACTGTCTACACTGAGTCTCTTTGCTGTTTTACCACCACCACTGTGTTTAGCGTCTTGAGATAGCAGGCCAGTAAATCTACGGTGTTAGGAGCCCTAGGCTCAGGTATCCCAGTAGCAGTGACATGGTGGAATAGTGTGGCAGTGACATGGTGGAGTAGTGTGGCAGTAACATGGTGGAGTAGTGTGGCAGTGACATGGTGGAATAGTGTGTATTTTGATAGTTGCTTGTGAAAAATTACTGAAAGGCAGTTGAACTCATTGGAAGGATATAGTCACTGCTGTAAAGGTTGACAGCATGGAAATGCTAGGCTGAAAAGAACGCAATGTAAGAGATGGATGGATGGGTGGGTGGATGGATGGATGGGTGGATGGGAAAAATAGTGCTTTTTGACTAGCAGTTTTTCCAGTCAACAACTTCTAGAATTTGGGTATCTACCACTGGGACCCCGTGTATCATTCAAGAGTTCATATACTTTGAATTCAATTCATCTATCCTTGTAGCCTCAAACCACAGCCATGCTCAACTGAAGAGCTTGTAATTAAGAAGATTAATTGTGACCGTTATCCTTTTCATTCCTAAAAGATCTCCACCTGCCTTTGCAGGAGCACCTTGGTCTTCTCTCTGGTTTCCTGGAGCATCTGTCTCACTCGTCTTTCTCCTCTGTGTCCTTTCTCCTTGTTTGCTTTAGAGCAGATGTTCATCCTTCCTGAGGCTGCAACTCTACTACAGCTCATGTTGTGGTGACCCCCATCCAGGATGTTATTTTCATTGCTACTTCATAATTGTAATTTTGTTACTGTTATGAATCGTAATGTAAATCTCTATGTTTTTCAATGGTCTTAGAGGCCCCCCATGAAAGGGTCCTTTGGTCCTGAAGGAGTTTCCACCCACAGGGTGAGACTGATGCTTCAGAGTAAATGGTCCATCCCTCACCATTATTACTGCCAAGCGAGGAGACTCGTGATCCAGGCGGCTTCTCACCTCCTGTGTGCCACCTTGACAGCTCTAACACTTTTATGGAAGTCAGTGTTACTTTTTCCTCAGATTTAACTGATTTTTGAAATAAGATTTAAAGAGTCTTTAGGGAAGGCAGTGCATACTGTATTTATGGCTTCAGGACAGAAGCCTCACTAGTCACCAGTTGCTGCGAGCAGAATAGAGGAGCCTCTGGTACGTCAAGCCTAGAGAAAGCAAGGGAAACTGGAAATCCACATTTAGTGGTGTGAGAACCAGGAAAACCAGCTCAGGACGGCTACACTGATCCTCACACACAGGCGCCTCAGTGTCTTAGAAAACAGTGAACTGGTAAAGTCGCTGTCACTTTCTCTTATGCTTTTTTCCCTGAAGCGGTTTTAGAAACACAGCAGGGTTTACTAGCTCCTCCACGGGGAAAGTCTCAGGACTGCCATTTGAGAGGTGCCTTCCCCATATCACGAAAGAAAAGGGGGAATCCAGATGAACGCAACACGGAAAGAGACTTCCCACAAGGTTTGGGAGAGTATAATTAGGCGTGATTTATGTCCGGTTGTGTAAGACGTGTCTACAGAGACTCTTGAACTCTTGGTTCATGGATATTTTTACGAAGTGTATGTGTGAGTTATTTCCCTATCAATCACATAGTTCTGTCAAACTGCACCTGTTCTCAACAGCAGTAGAAGTTTCCCCACAAAAGAATGATTAGTGTCTTGGAATAAATAAATCAACACTGTCTGCTCAGTTGTAGTCCCTCCACTTCCAGTCTCCTACCTTCTTAGGAGCACAGACTTAAATCTTTCCTGAATATTTTTATCTTCATATTTTTTATTGAAAATAATTTTTCATACACTATATTTTCATTACGGTTTTCCCAGCCTCATCTCCCCCCAGATCCTCTCAGCCATCCAACCACCCACCCATCCAACTCTGTGCCTTCTTTCTCTCTTTCTTTAAAAACAACAGGCAAACAAACAAACCACAATAAAAAGAAAAAACACAAGAAATACAGATACACATACATACAAAACATAAAAATACAAAATCTAGCCAGGCAGTGGTGGCAAATGCCTTTAATCCCAGCACTTGGGAGGCAGAGGCCAGCATGGTCTACAGAGTGAGTTCCAGGACAGCTGGGGCTACACAGAGAAACCCTGTCTCAAAAGAAAAAAAAAGAAGGTTGAGAACCACTGCTAAGAGATTCTTCAGAAAAGCAAACCAGGAGACTTTGCTAACTCAAGATCTACAAAAGAGGGAAATTTACCAAAATGTATAGATATGCCAGAAATCTGCTGTGGATTTACTTACTTATTTTGAGACACACTCTCAGTATTTCCATGGCTGGCAGCAAATTTGTTCTGTAGGTGAGGCTGGACTTGAACTCCAAGATCTACCTGTCTCTACCTCTGCCTCTTTGAGTACTGGGATTGAAGGTGTGAGCCACCAACCAGAACTGACACAGTGTAGAGATTTACAGTCTATTTCTTAGCCTCAACATGCCAAATGAAGAAGCTTGTAGAATTCCTGTCCAAGATTGCTTACACGCCTCTCCATTGTGAAGTTCATGCTGGGTGTCCAGATTCAGTACGAATGTTTGTGTAGCAAATCAGAGAGGCCCTGTTGGCTCATTAACATTCACAAATTTAAAAACTAGTATTTTTGGTTTAGTTTGTTTTTCAAGACAGGGTTTCACTGTGTAGCCCTGGCTGTCCTGGGACTCACCCTGTAGATCAGAATGGCCTTGAACTCAGAGATCTGTCTGTCTCTGCCTCCTGAGTGCTGGGATTAAAGGTGCCTAGCTAAAGACTAGTGTTTTTTTTTTAAAGATGTATGTATGTATGTATGTATGTATGTATGTATGTATGTATGCATATGAGTACACTATAGCTGTCTTCAGACACACCAGAAGAGGGCATTGGATCCCATTACAGATGGTTTGGAGTCACCATGTGGTTGCTGGGAATTGAACTCATGACCTCTGGAAGAACAGCCAGTGCTCTTGACTGATGAGCCATCTCTCCAGCCCTAAAGACTAGTATTTTAAGATGGTCAATATTTTAGATTTTACAACAGGGCCAAGACCAAGCTAAGGTGTAGCTGCATCCTAGCAAGGTGTGTGCTGTTTGGGAGGGAATATGTCTTTTTTTTTACCCTTTTAAGGCCCATGGCTTAGAGACCAATAACAGAGAACAACTTGATAATAATACTAATCCGTGACATTCAGTGATGTAAGCTTTATTTGACAAGAGAGGCATTGTAAGAGAAACAAAGTGGTGTTCCCTATTCAGATAAAACTAGAGCTACCTTTAAGCTTTGAGTGCTGTCACACAGTAGGGGTGATAAGAAGTGTTGGTAATGAAGAACCATGACAGAGCAAAGACAATGATCTAATGGTAACAAGTCAGGGAAACTTAGCAATCCCTCGCAGTTCTGACTTTTGTCTTTGGAGAGAAGGCTACTCTTTCCTTACTGTTGGAGGATCCTTGGATCTCATTTGGGCCTTGAGATCTCTGGGTGAGAAGTGCCTGACAGGTCCGAGGGACTGTCTTTTTCTCAAATACCTTTAGTTTAAAATATTCAGTATGCTATGGTATTACATTTTGGGGTGGCATGTTCTGAACCTCAAGAAACAAAACCAAAAAACCCCAACATTATGGTGATCTTTGTTTAATTTGCTGACACTCTTTTCTTTCCTGTTGACCTGAAAGCATTCAGATGGCACCCAATGTCCAGGGAATGGCATCCAGTGTACAGGACTTATTTTATTTTTGGGTTGGCTGTCAGTCAGCAAGTCCTAGTGACCTTCCTGTCTCTGACCCTATAGTATTAGGATTATAGGTGTGAGACCACATGTAGTTTCTTTAAGCAAGTCATGGGACTTTTAATTTTTTATAAGCTATACAAAACATTAAATATTTTGCTATAAAATAGGCCTTATATAAATAATTATGGAAAATTTAATAAAGCTAGTCTTTTGTGTGATCAAGAATAGTTTGCTGTTTGTTTTTTGATAGGGTTTCATATAGACCAGTGTGGTCTCAAATTAAAAAAGAACTTATTTGTGGTGTGTATGTGTCTATGTGTATATGAACATGTATGTGTGTATATGTGTGCATATGTGTATGTATATCTGTATATAAGCATATGTGTTCATGTATGTGCATGTATGTATGCATGTATATGTGTGTATGTATGTGTATATGTGTGTATGTCTATAAGTATGTGTATGTATAATGTATGTGCATGTATGTATATATGTGTATGTATGTATGTATGTGTGTATATGTATGAGTGTATGCGTGCGTGTGTGTGTGTGTGTGTGTGTGTGTAGCATGTGAGTCAGTGCAGGTGCAATGTTCTGTAGTGTGAAATTGGAGATCAGAGGATAACTTTCAGAGTCAGCTCTTCCTTCAACTATGAGTTGTGGTGATTGGTTTGCTCAGTAAATGCTTTAACCCACTGAGTTCCCACCTAATGTTGAATTTGCTGTGCAGCCAAGGATGAGCTTGAACTTCTGATCCTCCTGCTTCCAATTTCATGTGTTGGGATTATAGGTGGGCATCACCACACCAGGTTTTATGCTATGTAGGGGACCAAACCCAGGGTCTTGTATATTCGAGGGTTCTACTGTACCAAACTGAGCTATATCATACTCCAAGTTTGAACATTTGATGACGAGAGGCTGGGATGAAAGGAACACTGTGAAGTACTTGAGCTAACTGAGGGAGAAATTAATGCTGAGTTAGCACATGTCCTCTGAATGTCAGGCCTGTGACTCTTCACATCCTCCTTATCAGTGTCCTCCACTGCGTCAAAGCTGCCTCCACTCTGTGCGTTGTGTTAAGTTGTTGGGAATGGTAATTGGTTTTGCTGATGAAGGTGAAACTGAATTTTTCCCTTTGGAATCTGACTAATTTTTCATGTTAAAGTCACTTCAGTGCTCCTACTTGCCTCTGTTGTGCTTTGTCTTTGAATCTCCTTGAACTGGTTTTCTACTACATTCTAGTTCCTGCAACAATTAAAATATACTTTACATCTTTATTTTTGTACTTGATACACGATCTTTATTGTTTCAAAATGGCTGTGTGTGGTATGTATGTCTGTGTATATGTGTGTGTGTGGTGTGAATGTGATGTATGCATGTATGAATGTATGTATGTATGTATATATGGGTACATACATGTATATTGTGTATGGTGTCTGTATAGGTATGTGTGGTATGTGTTTCAAAATTCCAGGTCTATTACCAGGAAAGTAAGGCTAGTTCCTTGATGATTGTTTAGTCAACATTCAATGAACATCAACTATTTATCAGGATGACTGAAAACAATTATGAATAAGTAGACTTTTTTTTATGATCTAGAGACCTCCTTTGTCTTTCCTATTGAGTTATCTATTGACCCACTGTCTGACTACAAATATTTATATTAGACAGACCCACTGTTAGTATTATAATTTGGTATATTTGCATTGAATAAAATATTCCAACATAACTTTAAGCCTTACAGACATGATTAACAATGCTGCTATTGAAAAATATGTTTTGCATTCTGAGGAATTTCTGTTGATTAAACAGGAATCATAGTAACTTTGCCTCAGTTTTTGAAATATCTTGTGGCCATGACAAGATTAGCATTAACATGCAAATGAATTTTTAATTAGTGTTACGGTCTTGAGAACTGCACGCCTTATCTGTAGAATGCATTTATTTTTCCAGTGATGATTTTTATTCATCATTGTTGAGAGTGATATATATATTGTTTATCAGAGGTAGTGTTTTTTAATCAGAAAAGATCTGTTCACATCAGTATGGTGAAGCCCTCTAGTTAGACACTAGCTTGACTTCTCTGTGTTTCAATAAGAGATGTGAGTGTTTCACAGCAGGGTCTTACCATCAGTTTGTGGAGAGCAATCATCAGTAGCCTGAGATGTTTGAGGGTTTCCAGTTAGTTGAATACTTCTTATGAGTTTCTCAGACATTTGTGTTTCATCTTTTGTTTAGTGTTTTACTCCATTTGGGTTATTTGTTTTCTCTATGTCCAGTTGTTTTTTTAAATTTATTTTTTAGTTCTTTATATATTTTGGGTATTAACACTCTATTAGATGTGTACTTAGTAATGACATTTTCCAATTTTGTAGTGTGCTACTCTGTAGCCTAATGCTTTTCCCAGATGATGGTGCCCTGACATAGAGAAACTTTTCAGTTTCATGAGATCCCATTTATTAATTGTTGATCTTGGTGCCTGTGCTATTAGTGTTTTGTTCTGTTAGATTCAGGGTACCTGGCCTGACATTGAAGTCCTTGATCCATTTGGCGTTGAGGTTTGTGTAAGGTGACAAATATAAATCTATTTGCATTCCTCTACATGCAGCCATCCAATTTGATCAGCACCATTTTTTGATGATGCTTTTCTCTAGTGTGTGTTTTTTAATCTTTCTCAAAAATCAGTGCTTATAGGTGTGTTGACTTAGGTCTGAGTCTGCAGTTTAATTCTATTGATCAAAGTGTCTGTCTATAGGCTAATGCCATGCTCTTTGTATTATTATAGCCCTGTAATACAACTTGAGATCTCAGCTGGTGATGCCTTCTTTTATTATTCAGGAGTGTTTTAGTTATTTTGGGCTTTTTGTGTCTCCCTATAAGCTAAAATTGTCCTTCCAAGATCATTTCTCCTGATGTAAGCATTCCTTAATTTCCTATAGAACTCTGTATAGTGTTCAGGCTCTGTGAGCTTTCTTCTTCCACACTTGCATGTCTATTAGTGTCATCATTGTTCAGCTATAAATTTCTGCTGAGGAAAGTCATAGATTAATTCTCATAGAAATACTCATTTTTTTTTTTTGTATAGTTTGTATCATGTGAACAAATTTGAAAGACTAGGAAGCAATAGGTGGCATACCTAGAATAAAAAGTTACTCTATCTCCAGTAGTAAGAAAACCTACAATGGCCACTACTACAATCTCTAACCTATTGTACGTGTGCTTAGTCAGTCATGTTGGTGAGACTTCATGGGTGTAGCTTCTGACACTCCTAGGAAACACAGTCTCACAAACTCCATTTCTCTAGTCTTCTTCTGACACCTCAGCCACAATGAGTCCTGTGCCTTGGCTCAGGAGTTGTTTTGTAAATATGTCCGTTGGAACTTAGCTCTACAACTGCAGCTTGATTGGTTGTGGTTTTCAGAACTTTTCTGCATATTGCAAGGAGGAGTTTCCTTGATGGGTAGGGGTGAAGACCACACATTTAGAACAGTTAAAAATGATTAGAGAAAGCTGTTAAAAAAAACTTAAGGACCAATTCAACAAATATATATTCAAAAGTCCAAATAAAATATAAATAACTATGGCAACATATTAAGGTAATAGTATACTCATTGAAAGTCTATTCTAGCAATATAACTATTACTTTATATATAGAAATCTGTTCATGTAACTTTTCATCTAAAATAGGCTAAACATAAAAAACAAACATGCATTTCTAGGAATTACCAGCTTTCTTATACCATACTGTAAGTTAACTAGGAAAAACGAGTGAAAATGTTTTGAAAAATGCAGTGTTTGCTATGGGACATCAAGACTTGTTTCTAACTATAGAAACACCATGCTTATTGAAAAATGCCTAATCCTTCTTGGTCATACATAAGGGACATGTTTCCTGCCCCTGGAACAGAGGCAGCAGGATGTGGGCCTCCACAAATGTCAATGGTTGCTGTGGGGAAAAGGCTTGTTTTTATAATAGTGTACATATTTTTACTTTCCTCCTTTGAGGAGTCCCCTCTCTGCCAAGGTTAATGACTCCATTATAATCAGAGACAGCATGAGTCCAGAAGGCTAATGTCTCAGCAAAATGGTAGAATGTTGTGATTCTTCAGTACCTCAAGGCTGTGGGAAAGAACACTGAAAACCCGAGTTTGAAAATATATAATTTTGCAACTACGAAAAATATAAGGATGCAATATGAATTGTAGAAGAAGCCTCACAGATCTAAAGGAACAGAGGCAGCTGCACTATGAGCCAGCGTATTAGAAAGATACTAAGGAAGGAGATAAAGAGATTTAGGGAGAGGTGATTGCAGGGCAAGACCTCATCTAGGTAAGTTTTTGTTGTTGTTGTTGTTGTTGTTTTTGTTTATGCTTACAAAGGCCAGTAGATTCTCAAGTTTAAAATCACCTGGGAAAGAGGGAGTATAGGTCTAGGCTTGGGAATGGTAGGATGGTAATTTCAGCTCAGGGTCCCACCCACCTATCTGATTATCTGTGCTTATTCTTGCTGTTTCTTTCTTAAAATCAAGGGGCTAGGGTCGTGGGATGCTAATTCATTGGATAATCAAAAGGGAACCTGGGGTAAAGACTGAATTGACATGTAAAGAAAGGGTTTTTTGATCTGATCTGCAAGAGATGAGCTAGCCAGAGAGCTTTTTAGAATTGAAAAAAGCTGTCTTGAGCAGAGAGCTGTAAGGAGATCTCCCAAGAAAGCAGAACATACAGAGAACAATCTGGAAAGCTATCTTGAGAAGAACATAGGCCATCAGCATGTAACCTGTGATTTGACTTTGAGTTGTTTATTTCACCTCTCTCAAACACCCCTTCTCTCAGAATTCCTTTCCAAGCTGAGACTGGCCCAGAAAAACATAACTCTATTAAAATATTCAGTTTTCTAAAAATTAAAATGTAAATTTCACTTAATATTAAGCAGAGTCCAAAAGAGATGATCTAAAAAAAAAATCATGGTAAGTATGAAATAAAAACAAAACAACAAAAAACAAAAACAAAACAAAACCCAACCAAATAAGAAACAAACCATTAAGTTATAACTAACTGCCATTGCTAAGTTTTCAAAAAACAATTATAACATTAGTCGATTCTCGGTACTCAAGGCTGATCCAAGTGTTTACAGATGTACAAATATACTGTCATTATGGACTGGTAAAGGGCACAGACATGGTTCCAGGAAAAAATATCTGCTTTATTGTTCATGAACAAGCACTTACATTATGGAAGGCTACTGGTTGTGATTGGTTAGCACACTGGACTGAATAGTGAGCACTCATAACATCAGGGTCTCTATGCAGAAGACACACATTAAAGGAGACAAGGAGAGCATAGACTCATCTGTAGGCCAGTTACCTGCTACTCACACTATGTCAGGATTCAGTGTTCTGGCTTCAGGCACATGTGTGCCTTGGTTCTTATTTAGAAGTGCAGTGTGCCCAATAGGTTAACTGCTAGGTCATGCCTGTTAGTATTCTGTCTAAACTCCACCTCCACAGTTACCTGGCAATAGCCAGGTATGTTCCTCCCCACAGTTACCTGGCAATAGCCAGGTAGGCTTGCCTACTATAAAACTATAAACTATAAAAGGGGCTGCTTGCCCCCTCCTCTCTCCCTTACTCTCTTGCTCTCTTACCCTCTTAATCTCCTGCTCTCTTGCCCCCTCTTCTCTTCCCTTCTCCCTCTCTCCACGTGGTTATGGCCAGCCTTTACTCCTCTACTCCTCTACTCCTCTACTTCTCTGTGCGCTCTCTCTCTCTCTCTCTCTCTCTCTCTCTCTCTCTCTCTCTCTCTCTGTGTGTGTGTGTGTGTGTCTACTACCCTCCTGGCTCACCCCCTCCATGCCTTGAAGAAACTCTATTCTATGTTATAATGGTGTGTGACTAGTCCCTCATGGGGAAGAGATGCCTCTGCATGGGCCCACTGAGACATCCCCTTCCCCTATACCCCTCCACACACCCACAGAACATACTCTTTATCTCTTTATCTTTTTATAAACACAACACTGGTGCTGAAACCCGAGAATGAAGACTTCAGGAACCAAGAGACCCATGCATCTGCTGGCAGCCAGAGCCAGCTGCTGTGACTGTGCAGGACCGACGCCATGTGGCCTGCTACAACCCCACTGCCGCTGCTCCCACTGCTACACCATGCAGACTCCATTTGCTGCTACCTGCTGTCACCTACCACGTGAATTTCCACTGCTGCTGCAAAACTTCCACCATGTGAGGTGTGCCACTGCGGTCCCCACGTGGTGCTCTGCCACGTGGTCTGGGTAGCCAGACAGGAACACAGACCTCACAGTTCCACCTTTCCTAATACCAGACTGTACAAGTCCGCAAACACACACCAACGTATTAATTGGTAAGGAGCTTCCAATTGGCAGGAGGGATCCTGGACGCCCAGTTAGGGCCTGGCCAGCCTTCTGTGGGCTAAGGGGTTGGCTTTTCATTGCCCCAGTCCATATGACTGGCCTCTAGCTGACCTATGACTTAGGACATTGGCCATTGGGTGATTTCCCCCCTCGAAAGTAGTTCACAGCCCCCAAAAAGCTCTTGCAGCAGCCAGAAATCCTGGTACCAGGTGGGCTACTTTCTGGAGAACTCTGGGAGTTCCGCAGAGGTCCCTAGATATTCTCGTGACGACCTGATATCTAGGAGGTTTGCCTGATTTCATTGCCGGCTTTTGTTTCAGGACGTCGATAGAATAGCTCTGGTAACAGCCCCCATCACCCAATGGACACCACATTGTCTTCGACTGCACCCACAGACACCCCAATGGGTTGTCTACTGAAAAACCTCAAATCTCTAAAATTAACACCTGATTTGAGGCCTTCCAAATTGATACACCTTTGCAATAAGGTCTGGATTTGGTACTCTCTAGATAATGGACTAAAGTGGCCACCTAATGGCACCCTAGGCTCATTCATTTTAAAGGGTCTTAACATATACTGCCAGCAGTCTGGTAAATGGCAAAGAATTCCCTATGTCCAAACGTTTATTTACCTTCGCTCTAGTCCTTCTGTGTGTTCTACCTGTTCCCCCATTCCCCACTGGAGTAACTAATCACATGGTCCCAGGAAAGATTTCTTGGGCTAGAAGCTAACCCTGTGCTTCCCTGACCTTCATTCTAGGACTCCCTTTCCCCCTTTGCCTCCTCTGCAGCCAGTCAGCAGGTTTGCCTGAAAAGCAGCAGGTCTGGGACCTGGCTTGCTCCCTTCCTTTCTGTGGTTCTTAGCTCTCTGCTCTGGGTCTATTCCTTGTACCCTGCCAGGGACCCTCTCTGAGACTCACTTCCCCACGTGCACAACCACCCGCGCAAAGGGCTTGGCTGCCTGAACATGCGAGAGAGGTGCTCTCTCTCCCTCTCTGCCCAGGACCTGTAAAGTGAATGCTAGCAGTGCCTTCCGCCACAAAAACAACTAACATGAATGTTGCTGTGATAAGGGACATGCTTGCTTTTCCTTGCCCACTACAAACTCTAGCCGCCAGAGTCACTGGGCAGTGACTTCCAGCCACTAGTAGGAAGTCCTGCCCTGTCACTGCCGCCCGCAGACCTGACCCGCAGCACCTGTGGCCCACAGCCCCAACCTACCAGCCATATGATCATATGCCACTGTTGCCAGCTTTCTTATTCTGGTCTTAGCCAAATGTTTCTTTGCTAATACAAAAAATGTGCTTTTCTCTGCCTACACAATCCGCCAAAGTTACTTACGACAGGATAGGAAAGGCTCTGTCTTGATAGATTTTTACTACTGCTATTAAATTCTATCCAGTCACAATCAATCCTTATGGCTCTCAATCTTGTAAGAAGTCTGCTAATACTAATTTAAATAGTTTATGGCTGACAGAATTCCCAAAACCTCTAACAGTTGACCCAAGATGGTTTCAGAAGACTTGGACACCTATAAGATACAGCCTGGATTGTATATGAACAAACACAGTGGACTAAACTGTATGCTCTGAGTCAAATGACTTGGCTAAACCAAGATAGGTCATTTCTCATGTCACGTATCCATTCTACAAAGAAAAAGCCCTGCGTCTTCTGTGCTTGGAAGCCAAACTGACTTCACCCAAGAGAGTACAGAGACCTCGGGAACTGTTGGCTAGTGGACTCTGTCACTTTTTAAAAATAATATATAACTGGTAGATTATTGTTTACTCTTTCTCAGACTTCTGACTACATGCAGGATTATCTGGGGTGCTGTGCTGTTGAGAGTGTATGTTTATTCCATTTAGCATCAGGCTTTTCTTCAAGCTTCTCAGCTCCTTGAGCACAGGACTTGGCTCCAACAATACATTCCTTGGTGTTCTTTTCTCCTTAAACTTTACATTTTGCATTTCTCTTTGTCACTGTTAGGTACTGCCCACATTCCAGAACCAGGTGTGCCCCTAGCCTGCCTACAGTGACTCAGAGCCAGCAGCCATGTTATCCAGCTGCTAAATTTGACATATTTCACTGTTCTCAAAAGTTGAGTATCCTTTATAAAGCCCATGGCATCATGGCCCTTCCTCTCCCTCTCCTATCTCCACTCAAGGTGGCCTTTCACCCTGCTCCCCCTAATAAATCTCTTGTGTTTGGTCTGTTGTGTATTATGATCTTTGTGGCATTCTTTGGCCTCCACCTGCCAATCTACTCTTGCCATGCAAAACTCTTAATAGTTCCTCTTGACCCTTGTCACTGTAGATCCACATAAGAGGATGTCTTGAAATCTCCTTTCCCAGTGACATTAATTCAGAACTCTTCAGTTTAGCCTCAGGCAGACTTTTAGGGCAAGGGTATAAAATGCAGTCACCTTCTTTGCCAAAATATTCCAAGAATGGTCTTTGGGTCACTTGTTAACATTCTTTGATTCTGAAACCTCTTAAGCTAGGCCTATACAATCCACATTGCTCTTAAAAACACAGCACCCAGCTAATCCTCCTACTAATATTATGTCCAAAGTAAATTTCCCAGTTGGTAGTGCTGTTAACACTGTTCTAAACAGAAGGACCTTGGCCAGGTAAACAGAAGGACTGCTGCTGGATATACAAGCTTAGGGGTTTCTGTTTACTAGAATAGCAGATCTCTTAAGGCAATTTCTGTTTACCAGGAACCTCAATTAATCAGCTCAAAGGTCAACTACCTAGAGTGAGGGTATTTAGATACCATCCATCTGAACAGCCTGTATCAGCTCAAAGACTCCACCCTGTTGATTTATATAAATCTGCTTGCCTTTCTACCATGTTGTTGCCCAACCCCACCCTGAGATAGCCTTGGAAGTTCAATTTGTAATAAACCTTTCTACCCACGGGATGGTCTAGTTCCGTGATTTCACTGTGCCTGTTACTTACAACTAGGATGGTCCATTTACCCCTGCTTCAAGTGTTCAACCACTTTTCTAGTCTAGAATTCCAAAGTCTTCCATACTCCTCCAAAAAGCAGCAAGGTCAGAACTGTCACAGTAATACACTATTCCTTGGTACCAACTTTTGTCTTACTATTGATGTGAAGAGACACCATAATTAAGGCAACTTTTAAAAGAAAGCATTTAACTGGGGATTGCTTACATTTCAGAGGGATTGTCCATGGAAACATGGCAGGGAATGTGGCAACAAGCATGGTATTGGAACAGTAGCTGGGAGCTCACAGGATTTACCAACTGCAGGGAGAGGGAGAGGAAAAGGGAGAGAAAGAGTCAGAAATAGACACACACACACACACACACACACACGCACACACAAACACACACGCACACACACAAACACACACAAAGAGGGAGGGGAGACAGACCAACAGACCAGTCCTGGCACAGGCTTTTTAATGAAAATGGCCTCCATTCATGTATTTCAATATTTGATCACCAGTTAGTGAAACTGTTTGGGAAAGATTAGGAATTGTGGTCCTTTTGGAGGAGGTGTGTTACCCGGGGCAGGTTACTAGGTTACTAGGTTTCGAAAGCTCACACCAACCCCATGTCGCTCTCTCTTCCTTGTAGTTGTTGTCTCAAGATGTATGCTCTCACCTACTGTTCCAGCAACATGTCTGCCTGTCTGCTGCTATACTCCCTTCCAGTCCTGATGGTCATAGACTCACTCTCCAAATCTGTAAGACCTCAACGAATTATTCTATAAATTGACTCAGTCTCAGTAAAAGTAACTAATACATAACTCAAGATGAAAAATATTCCCTATTTCCCCAAAACCATATTACTTGCCTCCCTGCCAGATTCTGGCAACCTCTGCTGTATTTTCTGTCCCTCCAAATTTGCCTTTGCAGAAAAAGAACATAAACGAAATCATGTAGTAAGCAAGAAACAAATATAAATGGAAACATGGAGTATATTGCTGACTTCTTAGTGTAGTTTGTGTTGGACCCATTATGTGGATGCATCTGTGTTCATATCAAGTGTCATGTAGGTTAACAGTTTCTACAAATATACGCATACAAGCTTCTGTGTGGACATCTATCTCTCTTCTCTTCTCTTGTGCAAACTGGAAAAAACTAATAGAACAAATGGTACTATTTATTAAGCTAAGTTAAATTATGTGGCTTTTTGAGACAAGATTTCACTCTGTAACTCAGGTTGGCCTTAATCCTCCTGCCTCAACCTATGAAGTGCTGGGGTTACAGGAGTAAGCCAACATACCTGGCAAACTTCATGAGAAATTAGTAACTGTTTCCCAAGACAACTGAATCACTTGTACTTTAAGCATTAGTCATCAATGCTTTTACATTCTCCCATACCTTTGCTATGTCAGTAACTACAGCTACTATAACGTTTTTTGCTGGTATCACCTTATGGGTTCAATTTACTTAACCCTAATGGACAGTGTCACTGAGTTAGATGTTCTGGAACTAGAAGGGATTTCTCAGTGATTATCCTACAACTTGATCTCAGCAATGTCTTCTCTAGCGTTCATGAAGAGGATTAATCTTCTTCACAGACTATTTCCCAAAACTAAATCCATAACAAGATACTATGAAGCATAGTTCAATATCATTAGGAGAGAGACTGGAATATAAAGACACATCTAGAGATGAGGTATTTCAGGGGTGAGAGGAAGCTGGTTGGTAATGAGGTAGATGAAACAGAATGGAATAAGCAATGCAATTTAAATTTGGTTTTTAGGGTATGTTCTAGAATTAAATTTCCTTTAGAAATAATGAATTTTCACTGTCTGATGACTATGCTCCATAAAATTTCATCAGTGAAGATTCTGACAGTATAGTATCCTTATAGTTTCAAAGTAAGTTTTATTCTTTTATTTAAAAAAATGTATAATAATGTTCAGTATTAGTGATGGGAGAATATTATTTATCCTTCCATGGTTGCCATGGAAAAATGAAGACATTATTGACAGTCTAAAAAGCACAACTACAGTAAGATCTAAGGTTAAGCTGTAAGTCCCACTTGCCCAAGGACAGATAACCTCCTGGAAGGTTGGGTGCTCTGCTTCTTGGAAAATTACAAGCCACATCTTTGTTCCCCTTGACAAGTATGTTTACACAGGATGTGCTTGACCATTTGAATTACATGCAAGTATTAAGGTCAGTTCTAGGTGGAGGAACTAGCAATACAATAAATGCAAATAGTCAAGGAACAAGGAAGACAATAAGCAAAGTCCTGCGATCACTCCCATGAACACGGTTTCTAAGGGCTTATCAGGATAAACAAAATAGCTGAGCCTACTACCCAGTCCTAGCCCACAGTCATATTCATGCCTGAGGCCTACTTCTTTGTTCTAGCCTAAGACTTAGATTCCTGACTGAAATTACTGCTCTGTTTTAGCCTAAAATGAGATTCCTGGCTGAACTTACTTCCTTGTCATGGCCCAATGTCAGATTCCTGCCTAAAGCCCATTTCCTTGTCCTTGGCTAATGTCAGATTCCTGCCAAGCATCCCCAAAACTCTCCACACTGGTTTTCTACTTGAATTTCAGGACACTATCATGATCTGTGTTTATGGTACATATTAATACGTCAGCAGTGAACAGATTTGATCTGTAGTGCAGTAACAATATCAATTATTGAAATAAATCTAATTCAGTGATGTTGTGGACTCTTGATTTTTCGCTAAGACACATTTACTACTTACTGTTCCTGTGTCTGATGTGTGAGATAGGTTCAGGTGTGGCATGCCGGGCAAGTGGAGGCTACGAGACAACCTTCAGGAGTCGGTTCTCTCCTTCCACTTTGACATGGGTTTTGGGGATCAAACTCAGGTCATCTGGTATTGATCCATCTTCCTGGTCTTGGTCTGTCAATCTTTACACACATGAAGACAATAGAGATAAACTAAAGTCAGGGAAAAGTCTGTCTGTCTGTCTATCTGTTGGTCACATATACACCTACACACAGTGACACAAAAATGAAGATATAAAGCAGCTGTGAAAGGAGCTACACAGGACAATATTGTACTCCCACCCTCTGGCAATGGCTCTTTCAATAATCCCCTTGAAAAAATACTATGCAATATGACATTTAAAGACTTTTTATAAACATAAGGCTTCTCATGACCGTCATGTCTGCTCCTGGCAGCACCCCATTCTACTTCAAAAAAGATGATGAGCATCAAAGAACCTTCTTATGGAGTTTCTTTCTAATGTGGCAAAGCTGCTCCCAGGCAAAAAAAAAAAAGAAAAAAAAAAGAAAAAAAAAAGAAAAACCAAACCATCCAAACCATAAGCCAACCAACCAACTAACCAACCAGCCAGCAAGCCAGCCAAACAAAAAAAACACCAAAAAACCACCCTTCCTTGACTGCCTACAATATGCTACCCAAACTGGACAAATATGGGATGCAGGGAAGCCAACTGCTGAGCTTTGCAAAGATTGGTACACCCTTTACAATTTCTGCTTCACAAAAAATTCTGTAAGGTATTCTTGGCTAGAAGGCTAAAGATGATGCTTCAATGAAAGAACTACACAGAGAAACTTTAGTTGGCTGTCCAAGTAGCCAGAAACCTCAGCCATTTTTATAGTTTTGGAAGCTATTTGCTCTGTACTTTCTATTTAATCAGGTAATATTTATCCTTTTCAGGTCTCTAATAAGATTGAAGATTAGATAGTTATAGTCTCACAATTAAGCTTAAGTAGTTTAGGATCTAAGACAATGATTTAAGGTCTGAGATGTTTTTAGGTTGGTAATGTAAGTTATGATAGAAAATGATTTAGGTACAGAACTTTGTATTCACCAAACTAAGATAGATACTGGACTGCTTCCTCCATGGTTGCCAAATGCATATGACTAGACATTATGAATTTAATTTTTACTTGATAGATTTCATAAATGTTCTTATTGTGTATAGTTTATTGATGTTAGAGAAAGAGCTTTTTATTAGTTTAAAAGTGAGAGATGTCAGGATAATCTCCTTTGTACTGTGTGGAAGTATCACTTGTCAATAAACAATGGCCAAAAGGTGAGGCAGGATTAGGCAATGGGACATCTGGCAGAGAGAGAGAGAGGACCAGAGAGAGAGGACTGTCTTGGAAGACAGGTGGGAAGATTTGCCACTGCACTTGGGCCAAGTTGGATGTATGAAACTTAAAAAAGGTAGTTAGCCATGTGGCAGACATAGAATAGTATAATCAGGTTAATACAGGTTACAAGCTACTCTGTGAACAAGCCTAGCTTAGGCATTTAGTAATAAGCCTGTGGCTACAGGAGTAGACAGAGAAGTGATGGGAGGTGAAGGCTTTAGGCAGTGGTCTGTGATGAATGTGAGTCCAGACATCCTTCCCTTGTCCCCTGCTGGCACCTACCACAGGAAAGATTATCCACAGTTTACACACATTGCATTCAAGGTAGACCAAGTATGTTCGGGACATAGACATTTGGCTGATTATTATAATATCACAAATTATTAACGTGTGGTGTTGGAAAGGTAGCTTGCTCCTTTTAAGTCATTGAAATGGTTTTAATTATCTGGCCTTGGATTACAGCTAGCAATTTAATAACAGTGCAATGAGAAAGTCAAACGTTACTAAATTCTAGGAGAGAAAATGAATGAGATTGGTTAGGGAGCCCTAGATAGATTAATTTGCAGCAGTTTATTTTATTTATTTATTTATTTTTGTTTTTTTTCAGATGTCAGGTTTTTTTATTGGAATTTTATTTACATTTCAGATGTTATCCCCTTACCCCATTCCCCCCTCCTCTGCCCAGGAACTTCCATTCCATTCCCCCTCCTCTGGCTTCTATGAGGATATGCCCCCCCACCTACCCCCCCCCCACTCCCACCTCCCTACCCTCGAATTTCCCCACACTGGGCATCCAGCCTTCATGAGACCAAGGATCTCCTCTTCCACTTGTGCAGAAGACAAGGCCATCCTCCTCTACATATATACCTGGAGCCATGGGTCCCTACCTATGTGCTCCCAGGGTTGTGGTTTAGACCCTGGCAGCTCTGGTTGGTTGGTATTGTTTTGCAGCAGTTTAAAATGAGAAAATAAAATGATAAGCCTTACTTAGCTGGACACTGACTTGAGGGAATAGGAGTAATAGATATTTCTGTTGCATTAGTTTCATTAAAAATGATAAATATGGATCTTGAGCAAATAAAGTATAATAAGCTCCCACATTTGCCTTAATTATTCCAATAACTTGCAAACAACCAATCATTTAGTCCTGCTTAGTTGTTTCCTTTTATAAAGTTGGCTTACTTTTTGATGAATAAAAGGATGATTATTTGCTTTCTCCTATGTTTTGGATTCCATGGGACCCTTTGGACATGTTTTCTGTTACTGCAAGTACAAGACCTAAAAACAAAGTGATTTGAGCAGCATGTATGTACTGTCTTATATTTCTGCAAGTCAGAAGTCCTGCCCTGGGTTCAGACTGAACTCCAGGTATCAGTCAGCTAGGGGTGCCTCTGTTCCCAGAGGCCACCTGCAGTTTCTTGCCACATAATCCTCTCAAGGGCAACAGGAAAACCTCTTCAGATGTGTTAATGTCCCTAATTTCTTGATTCACTTCTAGCCTTAGCTAATCTAGAACTTTCTATATAGACTAGGTTAACCTTGATCATGCTTTAATACTCTTGCCTCTGCTTCCCAAGTGTTGGTATAACAGGTGTGTGACACTATGCCGAATGTAAGACTTTTATTTCAAATTGTTTACTTTGAAGTTCATATACTGGCTTCAGTGCAAATCTATCATGCTGTAAGAGAAGTCTACCCTAGGGTGGAATACTGCTCACATTTGTAAACATGTCTGCACATCAAGCAACATGGAACACACAAGTAGTAATTCTAGGGTTCATTTTCTTCTTAGCCATCATTTTCTTCCTTCTACTCAACCAATAAATAATGCCAGAATAAATCCATATCAGAAATGTTACACAATCTCACCTTACTTCATTATTCCAGGATGCCTTCATTAATACAGTTTTCCTTCTGATCCTTTGAACAGCTATTCCTAGTCTTTCTACCAATTACTTGTTCACATTTTCTAGTTCTTCTACAGAGTTGTTAAATTATCTTCCTGAAAATTGAAAAAAGCTCATCTTTCTTCTTGTATGTACTTTATATTCTAGTGGGATAGAATTGGGGGGAAAACAAACAAAAAACAGAAAAATAAACCCTTAGAAAACCAATTCCCAAACTTCCAGACAAACATGACCAAGAATTATTAAAAAAAAAGAAAAGAAAAGAAAGCAAGAAAAGGTAGGGTAATATGGACAGTAAGAGGGAATGTTTTGCACACTGGTGACATGTGATGATAAATGCTATCAACCAAGCTAGAGATATGCTTGGTGAAGTACAGTTGGGTTTAATGTCTTGTTGCAAATAGGCAACCAGACTATCATGATACTGCAGAAAGTCTTAGTAAGAGGGCATTAAAAAGACACTAAAGGACTGGACATGGGAAGGGATTCTGAGCGCTAAAGAGCTGTTTTGAGTTAGAGGTCATTAGAAAACAGAAGAGAGTCTATGGATATTTTGTCATGTGCTATCTAGAAGACAAAATAGAGCAGAGCTGTCATTGTTAATGGTCAGAAAACAGTAGTCACTTATAATAGCTAAAATGTGAGGTTTAGAAAACCAGAATAATAAGAGTCATGACTTTCACTATAAGGGCCAATGAGGAGAATTATGAATTAAATATTTAAATTGTTGTTTGTTCAGAGTCAGGGGCCTGAGAGGCCCCTAATACCTCAAAAGTAGGCCAATACCTCAAAAGACATGCTGCTTACATTCCTGCTCCAGGCATCAGTCCTTAGGGAGCTGCTGTGGTACAGGTACATAGTCATTCATTTAGAACTCACTGTTGTTTTGTTCCTCTTGTCAGCCATATTTATAAGCCTTTCGATGTCCATGTCTCTTACTGTTGCTCCTTTAGTTCTTCTCTCATCTTATGGACATCCGGCTTCAGGGACTTCTTCTTCTTCTTCTTCTTCTTTTTTTTTTTTTTTGTTTTTCGAGACAGGGTTTCTCTGTGTAGCCCTGGCCGTCCTGGAACTCACTCTGAAGACCAGACTGGCTTTAGACTTGTTAGCATGTTTTGAAAGTTCCCTCCAAAACGCAAGTTGAAATTTGCCACTGCAACAGTATGCATGCAACATTACTGAGAGGGGGGCCCTTTAAGAGGTGATGAGGACATTGGAGTTCCGTCCCCAGGAACAAATTGCTGCCACAAGAGTAGGTTCCTGATAAAAACGATAGACTGTTTTCAGTGCTTTTACCCTTCCACTTAGCTGACATTGAATGTTACTCCACTTTCCAAAGCTGCCAGAACCAGATAAACTTGTTCATAATTTAATGTCTGTAGTATTGTTACAGCAGCAGAAGAGACTAAGACAACTAACTTTCCCTACCTTCTCCCCTGTGAAAGCTAAGCTGTCCACATCAGCAAACCCGTTACATCACTGTAATTTAAGACTTCTAACCAATCAACTTGCAAGCTTACTTTTCCACCTTGGACACCAAAGTCTGGACAGACTGGTGTCAACAACAGTACCCCTGAGCTTGGAGCCTGGAATGCTGCATTATCCCCTGTGTTTGAGAAACTCCTGTATGCACACCTGATCTGGTACAAGCTTGCTTTCTGCAATTGTGTCCAAAAGCAGCAGTATGCAACAGGTGCCAAGACAATGGAGTAGAATCAGTGTTGTCACACAACTAACAGGCCGTTACTGGATTGTCACCCATCACCCAAGGGCGGCGCTTCTATCTCTCTGTCTCAGGCCCCTCAGGCGGAACAGGTTCTTCGGTTCCCAACTGGCCTCAGTTTCCGAGTCTGGGCTGCTGGTGGGGTGGGAAGTGAAGGGGAAGAGCCTAGCTGCGCCTGGCCAATGGCAGCTCTTGAACTTACACCTCCAGACGTCAGCACGGCTGTGGAAACGGATGTCACACAGCTGGCTCGGAAGCGTCTCCATCCGCCTCTGGAGAGGGGCGAGGGGCGTGAGACTCGAGGCGTCCTGGCAACCTACTCTCGGGAGGGGCGCGCGCCCCCGTGGTCCCACTTCTCCCCTGCTCCCGCCCTGGGTGAGCCCCCGCGCGCCCCCGAGGCCGGCTCCACAAACTCCCAGAACGAGCGCCGCACAAAGACACTAACGGGCCGTGTCGCGGGCGGGCGGAC